>NW_027070164.1:0-105334 GCF_002906115.3 Quercus suber
TAATTTGATGTTTCCACACAATAGTTGGTATTGTCCAACTAATTGTCATCATATTCGACATATTCGAGAGAAGAAGAAGAGGTTGATTCATTACATTCATTGATGAATTAGCAAACGTTGAAGAGTTTGTACCTGTAGAAGAAGATGATGCAGCTGTTGAGTTTGTGGCTGCCATTGTTGAGTTTTGTACAGGAATCTGTGGCTCTGATACCATGAAGATTTTCTCAAAGAAGTAAGAAGATCAATCTCAGTGTTCAAATGTGATTGAACCGAGATTAAAGATTGTTTGTGTAAAGAGAAAACACAGAAAAGAAAAGAGTAACAGAGAAGAGAGAAAAGAGAGAAAGAAAAGATTAGAAACTGAATTATATTCTTCAATACATAATCTGTGATTACAATCCTCTATTTATAATCATAATATGACTAAGCTATGGAATAACAGAATTAGTTCTAACAGAATGGATCAGTTCCGTGAATTCAGGTAAGTAACTAACTGCTGGAACTGATTCATATCTTGGCGCCAAATACGGTTGAATTAATCCCAGCTCTCAGACGACGTCGTTCCACTTACTGAAGTTTGAATATCAACACATACGAAACGGTGCGTTCTTGGTTTAGTGAAACTGTGCGTTTCAACTCCAACGGTCATCCCCAAATCTGGTCTTCTTCAACCTCACGCCTTCAGTACAATTTACACCAGGGTTTGAGATTGAATCTTGAATCAACCATTTTCAATTTCTTGTATCTTCACTGAAGTAGAAACTCCATGATTGTTAACAGTAGTGACGGAACAAATTAGGGTGCAATTAATAAAATATGGAATTGGTGTGCTAGAACAAAATACTAGTATTATATAAGGTTGAGTTTGTTTTGATTGAAAATATTTTTTGGAAGATATTTTCTCTTTTTTTAGGTGTTAGGTTGACTGTGAAAATATTTTTAACCTGAAAACTACTTTTAGATTGATTGATAATTAACCTCCTTAGAAGCGTAAAACAGTTTATGCCTCACCACCACAACTTAATTGACCAAATAAGATACCATTGGAGTTATTGCGAGCCACCTTGGCCAATTTCCAATGGCCATTCCGGTTCCTTCTGGATATTACGACCCAGGAAAGTTTGAATTTGGTGCTAGAGGCTCTCTCATTCTAGTCAACTTCCCATTTATTTCAGAAGAACCGGTCAAAATTCCACACCTAGAGTTTTAATTATAGCTATATGTAGGGTTATCACTTATCATATTATGTGGAAACCTTAATCAAATTATCAAAGTACTTGGTTATATAAATTTCAGTTTATATTTTAATGGGTGTGATGAATTTGGCTATGTTTTTTGCTGTTTGTTTTGAATTTGGAATAATGCTGTCTCTTTGATGGCTTTGCCTGCTTAATAAGAAGATACAATAATATTGTCTCTAAACCAATAGAATTTAGTTGGTTCAAATGCCGGCTTAAGACACTGACAATAAGTAAAAATATATTCCCCTGTCTGAAATAGCCGGGATAGGTCATAGATCATTGAACCTGGAACAATATTGTCTCTTTGCTGGCTTTGCCTTTAGCAACATACCAACATAATCAAAGGTCGTTTATAATGTTTAGGGATCATCGTGACTGGTATATATTTTGTTGGTAAATTATATGAGCATACTGTCTAGTTCTTTGGAATTACTAAATCTCATTTATGTTAAGCACAACATCATTTTCAATTTGATTTTAAGGATTTGTATCAATTGAAATGAATAGAAGCTAGTTACGGCTTTAGTTCTCTTAGAATAGAAATTTGATTTTATTTCCTTTTAAATTTGGTAGTCCATTGGAATATCAAAATGAACATTACTTTGAAAGGAAAGGAAAGGCGTTGAAATTCTTAATCTGCCATTGGTATATTTTGATATGGTTAATTGTTCATGTAATTTTGGTATTGCTCAAATCCCCTGCATAAAAATCGATGACTGAGTCATTATATAAGCCCAAAGTCTAGATGAGATCCACCCATTTGATAATTAGGCACTTGTCCACAAGTATACTCCATTATATAAGCCAAGTTTCAGTTTTGATTCTACGGCTAGGAGGTAATCATCCCTTGCTGTTTGGTTTGCAATGCTGAAAACTTCACTTGTTTTCTATACTATGTGCTGACTTGCCACCCCTTTGGAATCATGTAATCCTGTAAAAGCCCTTTAGTTTAGCCATCATAATGCTGGGATTCAGCTTTCATACTTTCACTTGTCGTGGTATGCTTCTCTGATGGCTATGGTTAATTTTGCAGCTTAAAGATGCAGTGCAACTCTGCAAAGAAATTGCCTTCCAGTAGAAAAAGAGGCAATATCACATGTAATACTCATAAACATTAGTTCACGTCGTTTATTTTGAACTTAAATTTGGTTTACATGTGGTCATGATGCATTTAGCAGAATATATTTTCTTTTTATCTGTATTTGCTACATATTCAACTGTTTGCATTTCTTAAGAATACTATTTTGAGCACTCATTGTTTTTGTTTCTAAGTTGTAAGGTGCTTAAACACACCTTACTAAGTTGATAGGTCTGACCAAGTGTTTGCATTCCACAATTACTTGATTTTTTAATTATAATTTCAAGGCTTCTCAGAATACTGTGTTCCCCACCTCGCCTCCTTTCTTTTCTCATTCTGTCCATTTGTGAATACCTCAACAAAGATGATCCAGTAACTATCAGTGACAACTGCCCCCTATTTGAATATTCTTGCAGCTTTATTACCATTGGGGAATCTTAGGTCTTGTTCTTTGTTTAGGAGTTTCCCTGAGCATGCCCATCCTAAATTCCAAATCCATGAGAAGCCATTAGATCAGAGGAAAAAAGTACGTCATATTTTTCTTTAAATGATTATTAAAGACCCTTAATCCATAGAAAACTGTTGAAAAAGAAAGGAGTAACAATATTTAAACAGAGAAAATTATCTGTATTAGAGTGTAGGGTTTTTCAATTGAGAGGTTTCCCTTGGTTGATGCATGCCAGATACTTCATGTTTCTTATTTGCAGTTTGCTCTTTTATCCTGCTTTAGTCTGTTTTCTAACTATTTATGGGAATTCATAACAATGATTATAGGAACAAGATATGTTACATTTTTTCTTTTCCTTTTCTTTTTTTTTTTTTAATCTTTGTGGATCATTCAAATGCTAGAGATTAATCTCTTTTATGTCAGATATTTTTTTTTTACTCAAACTAAAATTAGTGTAATAAAATCCAGGAAATTGTTACTTTTTGGAGTGGATAAAAATTGGTAACATCTTACATTCAGTGGTCAGAGATATCTGTACTCAAAATTCAATGCATGAGTACTTTTACCTTTTTTTTTTCTTATCATTGTTGGTAATGTCCTGTCTTGCCTCCATCAGAGTGAGTACCAAGGAGGAGTTAGCGCCTGGAACTTTGATATTGAGGATTTGAAAGCACAAGAATCACTGAAGCAACTTTTTTTAATATTTATCAATTATCAAGTTAATTCATATTGACTGCTGGGAATGAAGTCATTCAATATGCATCAAAGATTTTCATCATTATCGTCATTGCTGCTGCTGCTAACAATAGACTGCAGCTTTACAGAATTTGTTGCATTAATTGTTTTTCTCCCCCTAATAGGGTTTAGAGATTATTTAGATGACAAATTGTAGGCTAATCTGGTGCAAATTAAAGGATGATTTTCTGTAACATTAGAACTTGCACTTCTGATTCTGGAGTACTGAATAGGGTTCAAGGGCTTGGCTCATTGTTTATTAACTGAATTTATGTAATATTATGCTGCAGTAACATTTTACTGGTTTATTCATCCCAAAAAAAAAAAAAAAATTACTGGTTAAATTTTGAAGTAAACTGTGTACAGAATAGTGGCATAGTGCCTTATTATTAGTGAAAATTATTCAGCTGACAGACTTTATGCCCAACCTCAGGGCTGCCGGGTTTTGGGTTTACTCTACATGAATTTTATAAGACTTGGGAGCAACTATGAGTTGGACTGAGCCCTCAGATCCCCGTGTATTGTTAAGGCTGGGGAATCAAAGAAAGTGATTCCTATTTGACACCCAGAAATACTTGCTCACTGCACCCTTACATATATGTGACAAAAATTATGGTAGCAGATAATGGAAAATGCTTTTCCTAAAAAAGGTGGACGTTGGAACCGTGAAGTACTGGAAGTTGATGGAATGACACTGTCAAAGAATTTTTTTCCAACCATGTAATCAGAATTCAATTTACCCATTTGGTTTATAAATCCTGAAGTTATTTTGATTTTTGACCCCCAAAACATTCCATTTCCAAACGCTGGAAGTGGATTCCAACTTCCAAGCCAAGAGGCTAGGTTCAATTGTTTCAAGCCAAAAAGAGTTCAGAGGATTTTGCTACAATAAAAACGGACAGTTCATGATCGTGGAAATGACTTATTATTTTACTTTAATATATTGCTAGAATTTGGGCAACATCAATCCGGGACATACCATTTGCTACATTTCAAGTAACCTATATGTGCCATTGGCTTATGAAATTCAGCTCAGTTTGCTATTCACTGTAGATGGTAGTGAGAGTTGGTTGAAGTCACTCACTTTTCAGTCCTTTGCCTAATGCATCAAAGCACTTAAGCAAATACTCCACAAGGCATTCTTTACCATCTACATTTTCTTTTTCAGTTATTGATTTGATCCTCAATTAAAAGGGGAAGGAAAAGCGGAAAAGGGAGTAACACCTTTTGGCTGCATCTAACAAAAGTTTCGATCTACCAATAAACTGTAATTATAGATCATTGTATCACTTAGGATCCAACTTGTAAGATATTTGGTTGAATTGGAGAAAACAGAACTCATCAACAATCAAAAGCACAACTACAACGAATTCTGAATGGTTGCCACATTTTATAAGACATGAATTTCGCATATATTACATATTATAGCTTTTAAGTTTGATATATCTAGCATATATGGACATTACCTTGAAATTGATTTTTTGATAGGAAAAGGACTAAGTAGCTTCATCTTAAAACAATAATCTAGACCAACAGAAGCAAAAACAAAAAGGAAAAGATTCTCAGACACATATACAGCTCCATCAAAAGCATGTGATAAGAAGCTTCCAGTATTTAGTTCCAAAGGTGGTCCACTACCCAGCATGGCAAGACCTGCATTGTGAATTCATTTTTTAAATCAGAACCTGAACTACCTGGTGTCTGAACTCTGTAGTACCAAGTTTTGAAAAATCATCCAAGTTCCTTTTACTCAAAACTATATACATACCTTTAACAAATCCAAAAGCTGCAGATGTCCCTGTCTTAAGCTGGATATTGTCCAAGTCCCTTCTTATTGTGTATCGAAATGTTATTCCAAACAGTGCGCAGCTGATAAAGTTAATTGTAAGAGGAAGTATGAGTTCTGAACTGCTTGTTGCTTGGGTTAAAGAGATGGGCAGGCCTGCAAGGGTGCCAACAAGAGCAGAAATCAAAGCTGCTTTTATGGACTCCACTCTCTCCTCATTTCTGTCAATTTCTTCGCTTTCTTTCTCCAAAAAAGCATCTCCATCTTCAATTCCATCCACATTTAGCCCTAGTGAGCGCTTTGCTTCTTCAACCATTTCTCCTGCTTCTAATATTTCCCTTTGACATTCTGCAACCTTAGCGTGCACCACGTTGAACACCGTTAGCAACAAGAAGTCTCAATAACACAAATGAAGGAATCAAACAAAGAGCTGTCAAAGAAAGTAGGTAGTTTGTTAGATTGACATTTGCCACATTCCCTACACCTGCTTACGGTGCAAGAAGGGACAAATCCCCATGAAAGGAAATGTATGTGTTTATGAATTATGATGATAGACCAAGATCATATTGTTTCAGAACCATCTACTTACAATCATCTTTTCAGAAGAAATTTCAAAGCTGTACCATCTTCACCTCACAACAATTTTAACTACAAAGACAAACTAAATGTCAAAAGAGCAGTCCTAATTCTTCAAAAGCATGAAATTGCAATGAAAACCTCCTCTAGACCTTATATATAAAAACAAACTCAAACCATTTCATTCACTGGTCCAATGCTCTTTACATGTAAATTTTAGTTTTACTACCACGACAATGTCAAAGTTGAATTTGCACTTAGCACCATCCAGACTGGTTTTCAAATCTGTCCAATTTACAGCATAAAACACAACAAATTGTCTAAAATCAAAATTGCCCACATAATGAAATCATCCAAAACGTCCAATTCTCACATCAGTAATCATTACTTCAACTTAATGAAATAATAACATGAAACATTGTCTAAATCAAAATTACCCACATAATGAAATCATCCAAAATGTCCATTTCTCACATCATTTGTCATTACTTCAACATAATGAAACAATAACATGTCCTCCAATAATTAAAACAATGAAGCATAATAATACTAGAAAGTAACAGACCTCAGAAGCTTGGCTCTCAAGCTGGTTAATGTAATCCCTCATCTGCTTCGCCTCAAGTTCTTGTTTTTCAATCTCTGCCAGCTCTTTCTTGGCCATCTCTACCCTCTGTGACGCCTTGTCCAACCCATCAAGCAAAACCCTGTTCTCTTCTCTGTTCAACAGCTCCCCTACTTGCTTGTCCACCATACCAGCCAGTGCATCCTTCAGATTACCACCGCTACCTTCTATCTGGCCCGAGTTGTTGCATTTCACTATTAGGATTCGAGGCCTTGAACTTGAACAGGCTCTGCGAGAGATTGGAGATGTGATAGGAAACGTTACCGGGGAAAGAGTTTTGGGGTTTGGAAAAGGAACCAAAGTGAGCTTGATTGTGGTGGGCATGGCGTTCAAGTACAACCAATGCCTTTGTTTATCCTTTATTCCTTTTAACGGTTTGGAGTATATATTTCGGCCAGAAAGATAGTCAAAATACTTGAAAATTTGAACCTTTTTATTTATTAATTTTTGTTTCTATATGTTTTCAAATGATAAAAGTTAGAGTGGAAAATCTGATTTCAAGTTATAATTCCAGTTGTTTCTCAAAAAAAAAAAAAAAAAAGCTATAATTCCAGTTGATTTTTCATATGTGTGTAATAATTAATAACAGAACGTATGTAATACTATTCTTTCTTGAATAAGTTGTTTAAAAAAAATGATATATATATATATATATTTTTTTTTTTTTGGATGGGAATGATAGATATTTTTTTTTTTTTTTTTGGAGACCAGAATGATAGATATTTTATTTGTTAAGTAATTCACAATCCCCAGCCCAAACTACAAAATATACCTATGTCCTCTCTTAAATATTGGAATTATGTAAATACCCCTAACCATCCACTTTACTATTATAAATAACTAGAAAAATCTTTTGATTCCTTAAAATTCCATACCAAAGTTACTAAAATACAATTCTCTAGATTGACACTAGTCTTGGCTTTCAAGATGTCTTTCGCTACGCAAAGCTCATACATCAAATTCATATAATGTAAAAGACATTTTATTTATTGTGTAATTCAATCTAAATTGACTAAAATGATTATGTCAAGGATTAGAGGATTTAGGATTAGAGGATCATATCCACCAGAGACTCATAATCAATCTACACACTTAAGATCTCCATTTTATTCTTTTTTATTTTTATATTCAAACATAGGATCATTTTTAGACAAATATCTCGGACTAAAGTTCATTCAATCATCTTAGCATTCAAAGACTCCTCATCATGTCTTGCCTAGTCAAATGACCTTGTTCACCAAACATCTCCTTCCTTCAGACTCAACATGATGTCCAAGTCAGTATCATCCCTTAAGCATTAGCATTAGGTCTACTAAATGCTAAATTTTTAGCATTTAGCACACCAAATAAAAAAATAAAAAAAAATCACTACCATCCACTTTACTATTATAAATAACTAGAAAAATCTTTTGATTCCTTAAAATTCCATACCGAAGTTACTAAAATACAATTCTCTAGATTGACACTAGTCTTGGCGTTCAAGATGTCTTTCGCTACACAAAGCTCATACAATTCATCAACACGAACGTTCCAACAATAGAATCGTACAGATAAATATGTTATTAATATTTTAGATTTTTTTTTATTCATACTTTTTCTCTCTCTGCTGTCATATTTGTTGACAAATAGGCATTACTCAAATTTGCCCTTGTGGATGTTGGGACTTAGGAACCAAAAAGAAATAATAATAAATAAAATTAAAATTTTAAAAATAAAATAAAATGGTAAAAGAATAGAAGATATGATATAGGGTGTATTATAAAGTGATGTGTTAAAATAAATAAAGTAACTTTTTAATGTGTTAAAATAGTATTTTTTAGAACATCTGATGCTAATGCTTTAATGCTATCAATGGAAATTGATGCCAATATATAGCACTTTGTCGTCTCATTGGACTTTTGCTAGTGATCATATCGTTGTTGATCCTCTAAAGATGCATCGTAGTTGATCCTCTAAGGATGCATCGCGTGACAGGAAAATTTGGATAATGGTAATTTAGAACATATTTGTGTCCTTAAGCTACAAGCACTATGTTCAGATTCCTTTTCCAATCAAGCTAATTTTAGTTATTAATTAGGTTAAAATTTAATTTGAGAGGGCACTTAAGGAATAAATTGACTTAATTTTGAAGGTTAAGGGACTAAATTGACACACCCAATAGTTGAAGGACTAAATTTAACTTTTTCAATAGTTGAAGGATCAAATTAGTAATGTGTCCTTACTTTTATAATTAATTATAACACATCACATTACATTGTGAAAATATTTGGTTTGGTAGACAGTGGAAGAAATAAGCAAAATATTAGGGTTTTTGTTTGTTTGTTTGTTAGAGATTAAATTCTATAAGGATGTGGTATTAAACTTAAGTTTTATACCATCCAATCCTAACCGCTACATCATACCATATCATTTTATTACATGTTAAAGAATAGACATAACTACACACAATCAATTATAAAACTCATTTGAAAATCCAACCCAACTGAGAGTTTATTGGGATGTTATTAGGTGTGGTAGGATGTACTGAGTTTTAAGTAAAAGGTTAACGTGACAATTTCTTATTGGATTGTAAAACATATGTTTTATACTTCATTCTTACCAAATTCAGACTCTTTTTGTTATTAGTAATTAGATAGTTGGGGAAGGGATATTTGAACACTAGACTTCTTTTTTGGAAACAATAAAAATATCATTTGTACTACAAAATTTTTGACCTAATTGTTAGGGGGTTTAGTGGTTGTTGAGGGCCATTTTTGAGAAGTCATAGAGAGAGAAAGGAGCCCAGCAACACAGACAGAAAAGAAATTGGCAAAAAAAGGATAGAAAAAAGAACCATTAAGTCCAAGTGGTAGGAATAATAGATCACAGGTCCATAAAATAAATAAATGGGCCTTGAGGAAGCAAATGGGCTCAAAAGAGCCCGGAAAGAGAGAAATAGCAAATAGTAAACTCATAGGCAGTGTATGATGTAGAAAAGTAAGAATGAGCCACGACAGGCTCAAAGCAATGCAAGCAAAGAGAGTAGGGGATTAATGGCAGGTCCACAAACCCCAAAGATGAGTATGAGGTAATTAGGCGGGGGCAGCTTAATGAAGTTAGTAAAAGCCCATGAGAATACAAAGTTAGGAAAAAGGGCCGAGGAAGCCCAAGACAAGCAAATGGGCCAAGGATGCCCAAGGGAAAACAAAAGGGACACAGAAGCCCATAAGTAAGAAAACAACCCATGACCATGCTAAGCCACTGGGGAAAGCATAAACGGCAGACCTAAAGAGGCTCAGCAGGATTGAGTCATTACAGTAGAAATGACAAAGTGATATGACAGGAAATAAGAGCAATCAAGAAATGGGCCAAAAGAAATGTAAAGCCCAGTATCAAATAAAACCCAACCCCCTAAGGGGAGTGAGAAATAAAAAAACAGCTCACATAAAAGGGTCAAAACGGGTGGCAGACTGTGCAGAAAAGCCTCCAGACTACAGCAGACGAATGAGCAACAGGTAGATTTTGGACATATGTGGAAGGAAGGCATGCACAAGGCCTAAGCACCACCAGCCTGTACCCAGCCAATATAGGACATGGTGAAGTCATGGGTCAAGGGTAAGAGGGCATGGTTTGGCAGTGGAGAGAGAAAAAAAACCTATTTTTTGAGGTTCCTGCTAAGGCTCTTTTGGGGGAAATGTCCTGCTGGGATGACATACCACCCAAAAGAAGCAAGCTGAGCTGGAACCACTAGGTGCATGCCATGAGAACAGAGAGTGAAAGAGAACCTAGATCGTAGCAGGAAAGGTGCCACAACAGATAAACAAACAAAATACCCTTCTTTGTCTGGTGAGGGGGAGTGGCATGTAGACAGTCCAGTGGTAGTCGGCCAGTACACCCAGACCAGACAAAGATAATTAAGGGCTAAAATAGTAAAATCTAGTCATGGCAGACACTATAAAAAGGGATCCTTGCCATGTATTGAGGAGAAGGAAAAAATCATAACCTGAGTAACAAGAATCTCTAAGAAAAAACCAAGAAGTAGAAAAAAGGAAGGGAAAGAAAGAAAGAAAATATCAGAGTAAAAAAATTAAGAAAGAAAGGAATAGAATAGAGAGTGAGATTGGCAGGCATGTACCAATAGGTTGATTCCCTCTCTCCCTCTCTAAATCCAGCTCTCTGTCGGAAAAATAAAAGGATTTTCCTTTGGGCATCAACTATTCAGGTCCTCTTCCCTCAAAGCAATTAATTTCCATGGCAAGATTTTCCCTGGGAGATTAGCTGCATTGAGAGGAGGCGTTCTTCTCTCTTTGGTCTTACTCCTGCGGATCAGACTTAACTTAATTTCTTTCTTTTCTGGTTAACCCATATATTACCACTTGTTCTTTTGCTTTTCTCTGTAAAAGTCATTGTTGTTATTGTGATTATATTTCATTAATAAGGATTATTTGGTCACTTTCTATTAAAGAGCCAGAGTGCTCTATTTTGTTGTTATTATATCTGTCTGCCATGACTCATCTGAAACAGCTCTACCTGCCATAAGCACACTCTTGGCAGATGAGACATAGTTTGTGCACAAGCCGACCCAAATTGAGTTGCAGTTGGACTGGTCTCAACTTCCCTTACTCAGAATACTTAGGCCTATTACTGCAGGAGACAGCCCAGCCCAATATAACAAAAAAGGCCCACCACGGTGGTCAAACAAAAAGTAGACGACATTCACGACACTACTACAACTCAAGTCTGGTTTTAAAAATTGGACCATCCAAAAAACAAAAAGGACAAAGGTTCCCAGATTTAAGGTGCAATTGAGTTTAACTAGAAATCAAATTGTGAATACAAAAAATAAGACATTTATAAACATTAACACATTTTAGAAAAACAATACCCAAAAATCCTTATGAATCCAATAAAGAAAAATAATATAATAGCCTTTGTAAGTCAATTGACAACTCCTAATATTTTTAAAAAATACATTTAATATTCAAATCCCTCCTGTTAAAGGAAGATAAATAATAGAATGAATCTCCACAAGAACAATATTTCTAAGTCAATTAAAAAAATAAAAATATTAAAGTTTAGTAAATGTCAAAATATTTGTAAATTTTTTTGATTTACCATTTATTTTCAAAAAAAAAAAAAAAAAAGTCTAAAACATAGCACGTTTGCTTTGTATTGTGGGTGAACCGTATCTAGCTTTAGAATTATACAACTTATTTATGTTTCGGCAATGCTGGCGCAAACCATTACCAGAGGCTTAAACCAGAGACTCTTCACTTTCCACACCCAGTTCACTCCTCTTCTTCTTCCTCTCATGGCTACTAGGGTTTCCGCTTTCTCTTCCGCCGGTTCTCCCAACCACGCGCCCCTAAAGCGTGTTGGCACTCACAACGGTAGCTTCCACTGCGACGAGGCCCTTGGTTGTTTCATGATTCGCCTCACCGATAAGTTTTCCAACGCCGAAATCGTTCGCTCTCGCGACCCTCAGGTTCGTTTTCTTTCATCACTTTCCCTGTTTGTTTCCCGAGAAAACCGAGGAAAATAAAACCCCAATAGAAAGAAAATGAAAAAGTTTCCATTTTTATTTATTTTTTTCTTTAATCTGCTGTTATATGATTTTTATTGTGAATTTCATGGGCTTAACGTTTACTCAGTAGCTCAATGGAGAGCATTACTTTCTTCAAAATCAAGAGGCCAAAATGCACTGCTTTAGTTTATGAGAGGTTTTAGTCCTTTTTAGAGTTTAAAGTAATCACTTTTAGTCCCTAAAATGCTCAAAGTGAATGCTTTTAGTTCCAAACAAACTTAAACTGATCGATTTTAGTTCCCTATGGAGTATTATTGTGTCAATTTTTAGTTTGGCCGCGGTATTTGCTCTACTAAAACTAGAAGTGATCACTTTAAACTGTAGGGACTAAAATCACTCATGGGCTAAAATTTAGAGACCAACCACATATTTGAGCCAAATCGAAACTTGAAATTCATTCAAAGTTTTCTTTTGTAGTGGGCGTGTTGTATGGATGGTGATGAAGTTTTGTTCAATTGGGGTTGTTATAGAATTACTAGTTTTTAATGAGGTTGTCTATTATAGAGGAAATGGGGGTGTTTGTAATGTATGAGTGGCTGGCTTTATGTGTGGGTGATGTTTGAGTTGGTTTTGAGTTAGCAGGTATTGGAGGGCCTTGATGCTGTTCTTGATGTTGGGGGTGTCTATGATCCGAGTCAGGATCGGTATGATCATCACCAGAAGGGGTTTGATGAGGTTTTCGGGCATGGCTTCTCAACGAAGCTCAGTAGTGCCGGTCTTGTTTACAAGGTAATCCTTTGTTTTAACAATGGTTATTGTTAGTTAGTATGTGGTAATTGAAAGTGTTTTAGGTTTTGTTTAATTTTGTTGGTGCTGATGATTTGGTTGTGGTTTGTGTCTTTTGTTGGTTAAGAATCTAATTTGCATCTCTTTTGTTTTGTTTTGTTTTTTTGTTTTTTTTTTTTTTTTTTTTTTTGTGGGGGGGGGGGGGGGTGTTGTAGCATTTTGGAAAGGAGATAATAGCTAAGGAGCTTCAAGTTGACGAGGAGCATCCAAATGTGCATCGATTATTTTTGGCCATCTACAAGAGCTTCATGGAGGTACTAAATTTTACATGCAGGATAGGGTCATTCCCATTCCCAAATTTTGACGACTTTCTCAGTTTAGGCTAATGTAGTCATTTGCTGACAACTAAGTCAGTATTTTTTTTGGTTCAATTCACATAAACTGGTGTTTAGTGAGATTTCCCTAAGATTCTTATTTAAGCTTGCAGGCAATTGATGCTGTTGACAATGGGATAAATCGGTATGATACAGACAAGCCTCCTAGATATGTAAATAATACACACTTGTCTTCAAGAGTTGGAAGATTAAATTTGGATTGGATAGAACCTGATCAATCACCTGAGAAGGAGAATGAGGCTTTTCAGCGAGCAATGGCTTTGGCTGGCAGTGAGTTTTTAGATGTGAGCATTTCTTATAGTCACTGGATATGCATGACTTTGTTCCTTTTTCATTAATTTATTTTCTTTATCAGAGACCTGCAAGTAACTAAGATTTAAATATAACAATTCTTTTTCGTTTTTCAGCGTGTTCGGTATCATGCAAAATCCTGGTTACCAGCACGATCAATTGTATTGGATTGTCTTACAGCGAGACAAGATATTGATCCTAGTGGAGAAATTATGGTTTTGACTACATTCTGTCCTGTAAGTTGGCAATGCTTATCTTCTTTTGGGCCTACGGAATATTGTTAGTTTAAAGTTGCTTCATTCCCATGTTGAATAATATCTATAGAATGCTTTCATTCGTTTAATCTTTTCTATACACCTTTTTTTCCCCTCCTCTCTATTATGTATGTTTGAATTTATCTAATTCTTTTATCGGAAAAGTTAAGGGGGCATTGGTTTATGAAATATTTTTAGAAACTTTTTATGGGAAAAGAAAAAGCAACGGACTCTTTTGATACCTTTTTATATTTCCCATGAAAGTGGTATCAAAACTTTCCTAGGACCTTTCTTTTATTTTGTATCCTATTTTTATCTGGTAGTTGGTACAGTGATTTAATAACTTTTGCAAATCATATGCATTTCATTTTCTTTGTATAAAAGCATGCTGGTTTCTCAAAAAAAGTATGCTGCTTAGGATATCAGCTATATTATGGTGATTTATAATGTCTGCATCAATGATGTACTTGATGTTATGAAGATTTTAATCTGATATATAATTTTTTTTCCCGTGCAGTGGAAGCTTCACTTATTTGAGCTTGAGGAGGAGATGAAGACTGAACCCACCGTCAAATATGTTCTCTATCAGGTATTTATATTTTATCTTCTGCAATTTTTGTCTTTTTTTTTTTTTTCAGATGGATGCAGTTGTTTCGTTTATAAATAGATTGGGTATCATGGTAATCTTATATATATATATATATAATTTTTTTTTTTCTTCTCAAAGTAAAGTTTGAAGTTAAAGATTTTAAAAGAAGAAAATCTTTTCTATTTTTCCATAGGAAATAAATTGTCAATCATGAGAGGATGTGTATGTGAATAGAGTTGGGTAATTTACTTGCAATGTCAGTATTTTTTTTTTTTTTTTTTGATAAGTAATAAGTTATATTGATATAAAAAAGGAACACCCTAGTACATAGGGAGTGAACAAGGGAAAAGAAATCAAATACAAAAATTGCAAGAGTCTAGGAAATATTGTTGTTGCAAAGCAAACAACCAATCCCTTAAGGTTCTAAAAAAGAGTAGCTTGAGGTCCGGAATAGATCTCTCAATATCTTCAAAACATCTATTATTTCTCTCCCTCCAAAGACACCACATTAAGCAATGAGGAATGATGGACCAAATGTAACCATTTCGATGACGACCAAAGCTGCCTTGCCAACATCCTAACAGCCCCAAAACAGTGTGCAGCATAACCCAAGTTACTCCAAATAGACCCAAAACCATAGATCATAGATCCATAGCAAAAGGACAATGAAGGAATAGATGGTCAACCGATTCACCATTTCTCTTACACATGTAGAACCAATCCAAAATCCACACCTTCCTTTTTCATAAATTATCAATCGTCAAGCATTTTCCTAAGGCAGTAGTCCAAACAAAGAAAGCTATTCTAGAGAGAATCTTCTGTTTCCAAATACTTTTCCAAGGAAAACCAAAGGAAGTGTTGCCAACTAAAATTCTATAATAGTCTCTAACCATGAAGCCCTTATCTTTGTTAGGTATCCAACACATTTTATCCTCACCTAGCCCCCTTAAAGGAATAGATGGTCAACCAATGTCAATATTCTAGTGCTCTTCTACACATTACACTTGTTTACTTGATCTTAGCCAAATTTTTAGGACACTCCTGTTCTTTGGTCCCAGTGGTTAAGAAAGAAATGCATTTACTTCTAATGGAAGGTTGCTGTGATAAGTTTTAAGCATGCCCTCTTCGGTTTGGTGGTAGTTCTGTGTTGTAAAACTGGAGAGTGTGTATTTTTTGTCAACTAGTATTATCAGCCTTTTGTTCTTGGTCTCTATTGGGGCCTGTCCCCTATACTCAAATTAATCTCTGTTTATCATCAAGAAATGTATCAAAAATACTGTTTCTAACCAGTTTTATTTACAACATCTATAAAAACTCATTTATATGTAAGTTTACTGGTATGTCTCCTGAATCCTGATTGCATATTTTTCATGAGGAAAGTTCTGAATATACTTGTATAATGTCCAGGATGACAGGAGCAAACATTGGAGAGTGCAGGCGGTGGCAGTATCTCCTGATAGTTTTGAGAGCAGAAAGCCTCTCCCTTCTCAATGGCGAGGTCTGAGGGATGATGAACTCTCAAGGGAAGCAGGTATCCCTGGTTGTGTTTTCGTCCATATGAGTGGGTTTATTGGTGGAAATCAAAGTTATGAGGGTGCATTGGCCATGGCAAAGGCTGCTTTGAAGCTTTAACTGAAGAAGAGCAATATGCTATGTCTATGTTATTGTCAGTTTGAAGAACAAGATTTTTACAGCCATTTTAAATTTTAGCACAACCAATATCAATTTCTCATGACCATTCTTCCATTTTGTGCCTCAGGGCATTAGTTTTGTAGCTCCTATAGTTCTTCTCAGATCTTGTTTTAGCTGGGATTCTCTCATATAATATTGTTTGGAAGATTATATATTGAAATACTGAGTCAAAATGCACTGGAAGCAGATTGGTAGATTACTTTTTATCCATTTCCCATTTAGAAAGATGTATAACTTGTTTAATTGTTTTGATATACTCCTCTCAACAGAATTTTCTTCAATCATGTATTTTGTATTAACACGAACTGTTATTCTTCTGGAATTAACAATTTGTGCTGTCATACTCATGTTGCTGTTACATAACATAAACATTAGGCAGTTTGTCAAGTTCCTTTCCTTTTATCTCTTGAAATAAAAGGACTATCAAATGCTATAGCTAAGTAGCACCAAAGCATTAAGACAGAACGACCTTGTTTCATCATGCTGGAAGCTGTGCCTTCTTTCTTCTTTAGCTAAGAATTGCCAAAGCTTTTGGCCATTATTTAGGTTCAAGTGCATGGCTACATAGGTAATATTAATTTTCACTTTCAGGGAAAAGCATGGATAAAAAAGGGCAAAACTTCTTATAAAAAAGAAAAAAAAGGGTAAAACTTAGAAAAACATAGATTGCACGGCTTATGAAAATAAAATGGTATAACTTAGAAAAAATGTCAATACGAGTATAGAGAATACAACACATTTCGAATTTTCTCTCTCCCAAAAAAAAAAAAAAATCCCGAATTTTACAGTAACCTTCAAAAGGATCACTTTTGTCCCAGATTTCAGCCAGATCATAAGAGTACACCATACACGTGCACACGTGACAAGTGAGGTAGATTCCCATTTCTTATATCCCTACTCAAAAAAATTTGCAATTTACTTAGTTTAGTAGTCCAATTACTTTTTTTTTTTTTTTTTCTTTTTTTTTTTTTTTTCTTTTTTTTTTGTGTGGATCAATGGTAGTCCAAATAGTATTAATTATTAACTTAAAAAAACTATTAATTATTAATGAAAAACCTAACAATCTTAACTTTGTTTGTTTTGGCATTAACATTTTTTAGAAAATGATTTATTTTTCAGAGAGTATTTTCTGGAAAATTATCTTATTTTCTGATATTTGGTAACAACCTTAAAAATGAGCTTGAAAATGTTTTTTGGTATTCACAATTTTATAATATTTCTTGTATAATTTAAAACATGTATAATATGTGTATTGTGTGAACCCATCTAATGTAATCAATATAAATAAATAATAATAATAAAAACCAAGAATGAATTTGGTTTTCAAACTAAAATTTTGATAACGGATATAATCAAAATTAGCTATCTAATTTTCATGATCTCAAATACTCATCTTTCTCATGTATATAATTAGTAACGTTGCAACCAACTTGCCAATTCACCAAAATTGACCCGACCCGACTAGCCGTGTTGGGTCAGATTTTAGGGCTTGGTGGGTTGGATTAGGTTATAAATTATATAATTAATAAAAATTTTAAAATAACTAGCTTTTTCTATCCTATATAAAAACTAATTAGTTCACACAAACCCTAGTAAATTACTATTGTTGTTTAGTTATTAGTGTTGTTTGCCTTTAAGGAGTTACATTGATATTAATCTTTGGATTTTTTTAATATATTTATATTTATATTTTTTTCTACTCAATTTATTAATAATAATAATAAATTTGTCCAACTCATAGGTTCAATCCAACCCAATCCAACCCATGTGGGTTGGGTTGAATTTTTTTTTTTTTTTGACCAACTATGGTGGGTTGGGTCAAAAAATCCTCTTAACCTGACCCAACCCGACCCATGCACATCCCTACATATATATATATAAACCATACTTCTCATAATTCAAATAGTTCAAAATACCACATAGGCAAAATAGTTTTATTGGCAAACTAAGAACCGCTGACCAATTGTGAGGAGAAAAAAAAAAAAAAAACCTTATTAAAGAATGATGTTATAGAGGGGAGAACAAATAGGGTGAAAAAAGAGAAAAAATGCAGATAGAAAGAGAAGTTTGTGGGAAGAGAAGAGGCCAGAGGGGATGATAGTGAGGGTGTGAGAAGAGAGAAAAAACAAAGAGAGGAGAAGAAGTTAGAGAGTTTATTGTGAGAAAGGCTGAATGAGAGAAATAATTTTTTTTTTTCTAATTCATCAGAAGATAATATTTATAAAGACTATACACTATGTAAGAGAGATTGTTTTCCAAATTTTTTTTTGGAAAACAATCTATAAAAAATAAGTCTTATTTTTATAAGAGTTTTTCGTTAACTAAAGATAGTTTTTCATTAACCAATTTTTTTTTTATGCTACTAAACACTGAAAAATATAAAAAAATTATTTTTATAGAAGATTTTCAACTAAACAAAATTATTTTAGGGATGTTTAGTTTATATTTTCAAACAATCATTTTCAGTTTTTAAATAACATTTCGTAAATTTTAACATACTTTTTAATCACACATATTTACACAAATATTTTTAAATAACAATTTTTAATTTTTAAACGGATAAAACAAATGGCCTCTAGTTATTTTAAAACTAGAACTTTATGTCAAAGTCATTAAAGTTCTCTTCTCGCCTTGAAAAAAAAAAAGGTTCTCCTAAAACCTCAGTCTTCAATTAAATTCAACATTCATCGAGGACCCCAAAGTCTCAACCCTCAAAGACACAAATCATGGCTTCTCTCTATCTCAGCTATTCCACCACAACCACCGCCATTTCCTCTCTCTCAACTCTCAGAAAGCCAAAGCCTTTGGCTTTCACTTCCAACATTTCCACCAAATTCCTCAAAACCCAAACATTCAAAACCTTAACCCCTATCAAATCCAAACCCACCACTACTCATTCAGATCTCTCCCCCATAGACTCCACCACCACAATCGCTAACCCAAACACAAACACAACCAACAACCTCAAAAACCTCAAATCTCGTCTCCACAACAACGAGACCTTGTACGGTATCTTCCTCCTCTCCTTTTCCCCAACCTTAGCCGAAATCGCCGGTCTCTCCGGCTACGACTTCGTAGTCGTCGACATGGAACACGGTCCTGGTGGCATCCCCGAAGCGCTCGCGTGTCTCCACGCGCTCGCCGCAACAAACACCCCAGCGATCCTGCGATTGCCAGAGAGCTCCGCTACATGGGTCAAGAAAGCCCTCGATCTCGGCCCACAAGGCCTCATGTTTCCCATGATCGAAAGCCCAATCGAAGCCCAAGAAGCCGTCTCTTATTGCCGGTTCCCGCCACGTGGCGTCCGAGGTTCTGCCCACACTGTCGTCAGAGCTTCGAACTACGGAATCGACGAAGGGTATTTGAGTAACTACGAGGACGAGTTGCTGGTCATGTGCCAGGTGGAAACCGTAGAAGGCGTGAAACACGTCGATGAAATCGCGGCCGTTGATGGGGTCGACTGCGTTCAGATGGGGCCGTTGGATCTGAGTGCTAGTATGGGGTACTTGTGGGACCCAGGGAACAAGAAAGTCAAAGACATGTTGAGAGTAGCTGAGAGAGCTGTGTTGAATACTGAAGGTGGGAATGGTGGGGCCTACTTGTCTGGGTTCGCATTACCTTACGATGGACCTGATGATCTTAGAAAACGAGGGTACCACATGGTTTCTGGTGCAGTCGATGTGGGACTGTTTAGGAGTGCGGCTGTGGAGGATGTGAAGAAGTTTAAGAGGGGGTTGGAGATGGACGGCTCTGATGATGAGCAGGAGGATCGTCAAGATGGTGATGAGAAGTACTGGAGTGAATGAGGGCTGGGCTTGGGCCTGAACTTTATGTTTTTCTTTTATGGATTTAGATGTTTTTTGTTTTTTGTTTTCTTTTTGGTTGTTTGTAAATAATAATGTATGAGGTGGGGTTTCTTTTTTGCTCTCTCTCATTGGTCTTGGTCTGGCCGATTGACTAGAGGGAGTGAATTAGTGATGTAATTTTCACCGGCCCTCGGGTATTTTCTTATGGAGAAATGAAGAGATTGGACTTTGGACTTTGGGAGGTCTTATGCTCTTTTTTATTTTATTTTATTTTTCAATATTTGAACTGAACCGAGAATGTCCATATTGAAAAAATATTAGGAATCAATATTAGGAGATGTTAGTCCATATGGCCATTTCATGTGCGGCTTTGTTATATTCTCTACTCACCCACACTTGAAGGAGGGTTTGAAAGAGGATTTTTTTTGCTGAATAAGACAATATATTAACACAAAAGAAGAAAGCAAATACAAACAGAAAGGGAATGGGAGAGATTTAGCCTACACCTCCATCCACAAACCCGGAAACAACAGAGAGAGAGGGGGGGACCCAAAACTATTACAAAAGTAGCCCATTGGGCAAGGGAATGAGCTACAACGTTAGAATCTCTAAAAACAAAAGAGGCATTCTAACATGCAAAGGAGTCTAGAGTCATACAGATATCCTCTATAATAGCATTGGACCAGTGAGGAGTTGTAGATGGTTTTAGGATAGCTCTTATCACTGATTGGGCATCTCCTTCTAGCACAACTCTAGCAAAGCCTTCTCTACGAGCCAAAGTAGCAGCTAAGAGAGCTGCTTTAGATTCCGCCCATAAGGGCTCACCTGGGCATTCTTCTTGAGACTCAGCTGTTACTATGGATCCGTTGCTATCTCTGCAAACCACTGCCAGCACCACATTGTCAAGCTTCACTGCTGCATCAAAGTTACATTTGATCCATCCAAGAGGAGGAGGCTTCCATGAGGGAGGGTTCTCTTTTTCTCCAAGAATCGATTGCCAAGCTTGTTTGTGCTGAATAAATACCTTATTTATTTGGATGGAGAGCTTGATTGAGTCTACTGGTTGGTTTCCCCACACTGTTTGGTTTCTATTCTTCCAAATTTGGTCACAAAGAACTGCTGCAAAAAGAGTAAACTCCTTTGCTTCCTTGCCTTGGATCTTTAACATTTCTATTGGATTTATTATAATTTTTATCCACTGATCAATATTCATATCTTTGAAAACAACCATGTTTAAGGGCCAAACTGAGTTGGCCCAAGCCTGAACTGTGATGGGGCAATGTATAAAGACATGTTCAACAATTTCAACCTCTTCCCCACAAACAGGACAGCTTATGTTAGGAATTGGAAATCTTTTACTAAGAATCTCCCGGACCTAAAGAGATTTGCAAACTATTCTCCAAAGAAGAAGCTTCAGCCTCTCATGCATTTTACTCTTCCACAACATCTTCCAATACTCTTCATGCATTGGCCCCAGTGAGGTGCTATTTTGTTGCATTTTTAGCAAATATGCTGATTTTACAGTAAACTCACCTGATGGACCTAGTCCCCAGCATAAGGTGTCACACTTAGAGGAGGTAGGAATGTGGATGTTGAGGATCCTTATAGCTGACTGAGTCTCAAATAAGTCAAAAATTTTCTCTCTATCCCATTGTCTTGAGTCATGGTGGATGAGCTCGGCTACTAGCAAGTTGTTTGGAACCACCCTAGCCTTGAGTCTTGGTCTAAAATTTGGCTCTTTAGGAACCCAAGGGTCATCCCATATGTTAATACTTCTTCCATCTCTCACTTTATAGCACATGCCTTTCTTAATGAGCTTGTTACAACTAAATAAGCTCTTGCAAATCCAAGATGCTTGCTTAGGTGGCCTTGTATTGGAAAAACTTCCACCTCTTAGATATTTTCTTTTAAATATTTTTATCCAGTGCTTATCCTCATCTTTTTGGACCTCCCAAGCTAGTTTGGCTAGTAGAGCCTGGTTGAAATCTTCACTTTTTCTAAGGCCGAGACCTCCCATGGACTTGGGTTTGCAAATAGAATCCCAGTTCTTCAGGATGCAGCAGCTGGAACCATTCTCCTTTGAACCCCACCAAAATTTCCTATTTAAAGCATCAAGCTTCTTAGTTGTTTCTTTTAGGAGTCTGAGAGAGGACATAACATATGATGGCATGGCTGAGGTAACTGTGCGAATTAGGGAGGTTCTAGCAGCTTGCGAGAGTATTTTAACTTCCCAGCCTTGGTACTTCTTCTCCACTCTTTCCACCACCTCTTGAAATGTACCTTTCTTTGACTTTCCTATCAACATTGGCTGCCCCAAATATTTTCCTTTTGACCCTTCAATTTTCAAACCCATACTCCCAACTAGCAAATGTTTAGAATGCCAACTAGTTAGGCTTTTGTTGAAAACCATGGTAGATTTGTGGGAATTTATCTTTTGCCCTGACCAGGCAGAATAAGTGGATAGACATTCTTTGATGGACCTTATATTCTCTTCCTCTGCCCTCCCAAAAATAAACAAATTGTTTGCAAATTGGAGATGAGATATTGGTTGGCAGCCCTTAGCAAGCTTGATACCTTTTAGCTTA
The DNA here is from genome assembly GCF_002906115.3 of Quercus suber. Taxonomy (NCBI): domain Eukaryota; kingdom Viridiplantae; phylum Streptophyta; class Magnoliopsida; order Fagales; family Fagaceae; genus Quercus; species Quercus suber. The sequence goes on from NW_027070164.1 coordinate 22,388, forward strand.
TTACTCTCTTCAGCTTTTTGCAAGAGTTTGGATAGCACTTCTGCTGCTACAATAAATAGGAATGGGGAAAGAGGGTCTCCTTGTCTTAGACCTCTTTGTGGTTGGAAGAATCCATATGGGGAGCCATTTATGAGTATAGAAAAAGAGGTAGTTGAAATGCATTCTGAAATCCAATTTATCCATCTTTCATCGAATCCAAAATTTCTTAAGACATTGAGAATAAAAGGCCATTCCAATCTATCATAAGCCTTTTCCATATCAAGTTTAATTGCCATCCACTTTTCCTTACCTTTTTTCTTTCTCATAGCATGAATGATTTCAGGGGCTATTATGCTATTATCTTGTATTTTTCTACCTTGAACTTGATCTCATAAATATCTTTTACAACTTGAGCGTTGGATCTATTCTTGGGACTGTCTACAACATACATTACAGTTAGAGCATCTCCTTCTGCACTCCTAACTCCTGTGCCCATCTAACTCCTTGAGTTTCATCCACTAAAGCAGACACAGTTGAGAACGTTCTTATCCATGCTTTCAAGCAATCATCCACATAACTTCTCACCACTACCGCAATGTGCCATTACCATTTAACCAAGCAACATCAACATTTGCTTTCTACCAAAAATATGGTCTTTCCCACTGGAGCTGTTTAGAAGTTTGTTTGCAAAGTTAGGTATTCAAAGCCATATGTATAACTTCAAGCTTCCATGTGTGCAGAGCATCACTGGATTCGTCTCAAAATTCCGGGTCATTAGCATACACATCTCGCATACCTATCAAAGCTATTTGAAATCATTTCACAACTTCAAGTGTTCTCCTCCGTATTAAAGTAGCTCAGATTTTAACCATGCAGTGTAATCCTGTAACAATCTGATGAGAAATAATGTATCTTTACCATTCAAGCACAGAAAAAATTGTCACAAACAACCAAAATTTCAATAGTCCAGGTGAATTTTGCCACTCGGATGAGTGTTCATATAGGCAGTCATATGCTGTCATACCCCTTGAATAATTTTCTTGTTTATTGTCCCACACTGCTTAGATGACAATTACCATATAACTTTATAATAGGTACCACGTGCGCCCTAGTGCACCGAGCTGGGTAGCGCTGGCTTGTAACTCGAGCGAGGGTATCAAAGAGGTGGAACAATGATTGGACTCACTTGGTAGGGTCAGTAGGCACAGGTTCCTGGTTCGCCCGTTCCAAGTTGAGAGTTGAACCGTGTGACTTGGGCGAAGGCCTGGGTCTTGTGGTTCCTAGCGTGGAGGGCACAGCGTGAGGCTGGTTTCACAGAGCAGCGAAAACCTCCCTCTCTCAACAGTGGAAGGATAACGAGCTGGTGTGCTTCTGAACCCAAATTGCCTAGTGAGTCGGGTTCGATTGAACCATGTCTTTTTATTTTTTTAATCTTTTGAATTTTCAATGATCCTAATTTTTTTCTTTTTTGAGAAACTATGGGAATTATTCAATAGGTCTGCTGCATTAATGGGAATGCCACTCTGGTTTCTGCGAACTCTACTGCATTAATGAGACACGCATTTGCATAAAAGAATTATTTACCACGAAATAGGATTTAAACATGTACCAAATGCAACATGTAATTTATCTAACTTTTCTTTACTTTTTTAATCACCATTAACTTATGAATTGCCTTTGCTGCTGCAAGCAATTTATTGATTTCTCGACTCTATTTGAAGTTATCTTTTCTTATAACAAGCATTATTGTTATAAATATTATATTTGCACTTAAAATAGTCTAAACTTAATATATGACCTTGTTTGCTATGACAATGATTTAAACTTTACATCCTTTCAATGCACATTCATGATGTACGTTATAGATTGTTAAATTGGCAGGGCAATGTTTTTGATTATTTGTTATACTAGTAGTTTATCTAAGAGACATGATAACTCATATGCATAATTTTGGTACTTAAAAACTCCTAAGTCAAAGGTGGAAGACGAGGTCATAATAACTGAAGTGGATCTGATTACTCATATGCATCATTTTGGTACCTAAATTTATCCTATCACTTCCTAAAAATTAGGAAAGCTCTTTTATTGATAATTCCTGTCCCTAAAATTAGGAAAGCTCATATAGACCAAGCCAGTCTTCATCACTTATCCCAACAGGTGTCCTCCAGACAAGACCGGGTCATAACAGAGGCGGTATTGGTATTCACAGCAATATGTGAATCTTCAAGCTTCCATGTGTGCTGAACACCCAGCTGCAAAGTTTAAATTTCTGATAATCCAAATGGATTTGATGAATCAGAATACCTGCATTAACACAAGTAGTTATTGCTATCAAATCAGAATCAGACTACCTGCATTAACATAAGTAGTTATTGCTACAAGCTGATATTGAATGATGTATTCATTGTTTAAGTTTGTAAAAAGTGTTGGAGTATGTATGTGTTTCAAACACTTAATGTATGTTTGTGTCCCACATTGGCTAGGAATGAATCTTGTTATGAGTTTATAAGACTTTGCACATCTTAGATGGTAAGTTTGAAAGACAATGGGCTAAGGGTTGGATTTAAGTTTGTCTCTCTTGAGCTTCATTTCATTTCCTTATCTTTTGCTTTCAGCCTACCTTTGTTCTGCCCGTTGGGCATTAAATAGCAGCCCGTTGGGGCATTTATTGTGCTGCCCGTTGGCTGCACAGTAACCGTTGGGAGCAGCTCTTAGTTAGCATATAAAACCCTACAACACACACTATTCATTTATCACATTTTTTCTCCTCTTCTCCAGCCGAAAAATCCCCTGTTTTTGCTGCACAGAAAATTTCAGCTTCACAGAAAAATTTCAGCTACAAAGAAAAAATTTCAGATTCATTTTTTTTTTTAAGGAAAGGAAAGGCAAGTAAGGTTGTTCCTAGTTCTTCTTGTTTGAGTGTGTGATCAACTAGAAGAAATTACTATAGTCTAATCTTGGGGGGTTGTTCGGCCAAGAGAGCCATTCACACCGAGTTATACTCCAGGTGGCACGAATCAACCTTTAAAGACAACGCATTTGCGTGATTCTATAGTTTGTAAGATCTTTCTAACTCTATCTATTTATTTTTGTCATTGCTAATTTTTTAGGGTTTGTATTGTTGAATCAAAACTTGTTTATTTAGCCATATTTTTCAACAATTAAAAAGTACTGTGAATAGCAACTGAGAAATTTTTTTTTGAACCAAGCAACTGATAATTGGTCTTCATAAATATTGGCTAATTAATTTATCATACTTGAGTGTTTTTGGCATTTGGGGACTTCAATTCTAGATACATACTTTTCTCAAGGGTTTTATTATGTTGACATGGTCTATATATTAACAAGAGTGGTGCCGGGGATAAACTGTGGTTGAGTAAAATCTCGAAAATGATGTACTAATTACAACAATTGTGATTCTTAAAAAAAAAAAAAAAAAAAAAATTACAACAATTGTGAAAAAAAAAAGGGTAAAAAATGACATTTTTGCATTACTTCAAGAAAAAAATTATTGTGCAAGAGCAAAACCAGATATTTAAACACACAAAAACCCACCATTCATTGAAGTTCATATATTCCAATGCAACATATAAAAATGTTATTTGGATAATGTTTATTACAAACTGCTTATTACATATTACATGTATTTAGTTTTTGAACATAAATCATGACTTCACAATTTTAGTTCAAAAATTAAATTATGAGTACAGTATGTTACGTATGTAAGTGCAATAAGGTGTGTGCATTGACAATTACTAATGTTTTTATCCTGCGTATCCCAGACGGCAAAATATAAGTGGTCCAAGTGGTCCTATTATTATACATAAAAAATGTATTCATTCTCAAGTGATCAAGTCTTGCCTGCCCCGGTTACTACCTCACAAACTGAAATTGTAAAAAATACCAGGCCAAATTCAAATGACCGAATGAGAAAATAGAAATACTATAATAGGTAAAAAAAAAATGGTGTATAATTTCGAAAATGTAGTAAAAACTAAAACGATCGTGTACGTAACTTCACTCAATCCAAATTATCAAACTTGTCACTTGCGAACTACGCACCACTTCCTCTCATTCATTATCGGCTCGCACACACNAAGAATCAAATAAATATAAAACTAATGTTACATCCACAATATTTTCACAATAAATTTTATATGGTAAGCTATTACTAATTCTAATTTGGGTTCAATATTGACATGTTTTACCCACCAATAACTTGTTGCATAAGATTTGTTATAAAATTATTGTGGTCACTTAATTATTCTCATATCAGCATTTTCAACTTGCACTTTAGCTTTTATTAGTCTATTTTTTTCTTATTCTCTTTGTTAATACAAAAAATTGTAATATTTCATGTATTTGCGTGTTTTTTTGCGACATTATTATATTGAAATTGTCTTTTTATTAAATTTGTATAATTTAAGATTTTTAGTGAACACCCTAAAAATAATTCCTAGAGCCACCACTGCTTCTCTCCCACCTTGGTTGAAATTGCAGGCCATGCAGGCTATGACTTAGTTGTCGTCGACATGGAGCACGACCATGGTGGCATCTCCGAAGCTCTTCCTTGTCTTCAAGCCCTGGCTGCCACTCAAACCCCAACTATCGATCCTCAGACTCCTTGAGAGTTTTACAGCATGGGCCAAGAAAGCACTCGACTTAGGACCACAGGGCATCATGTTTCCTGTGATCGATGACCCAGATTTGGCCAAGAAATCCGTCTCCTATTGCTGGTACCCTCCAAACAAAGTACGTGGAGTAGCCCACCCTGTTGTGAGCTATGAAGCACGGGTGCATTTCCAGATTCGGGTGTGGTGCAGGTGTGAGTGCGAGACTCGGCAATTTTTGAAAAAGTAGGATGCAGTGGGGTGCAGCGATTAAAAATTATTAACAATATTTTTATTTATATATTCTATATATTTTTACTATTAAAATATCTTTAAAAAACACATTACTATGCCTTGATTCACAAAATAAAGAAAGAAAAAGGCAAGAAACATAAAACAAAACACAAAATAAAAAAGAAAACACAAAAGAAGCAACAAATATTCAGAATAAAATTGAGGAATGACAGATTTAGGATGTTTGGGCCTCATTCAAAGTCGATTTCAGTTGTTCCGGCATAATTCAAGGTTGATTTCGGCCGTTTCGGTCGCGGGCTGATACTACCTGATTCGGCGCGAATTCGTGAAAAAAAAAAAAAAGCTTGGACACGGCACTGATGCATGGCAGCCGTGTCGAATGCCGCACCTGGCGTTGGGTTGCATTGGACTCTAGTGCGACACCTTCCCAGCTGCGTCTGTACTTCGTAGGTTGTGAGAGCCTCCAAGTACAGTATTGATGAAAAGTATATAAACAAGTGTGAGAAAGAGTTGTTGATTATGTGCCAGGTTGGTTTTTTTTTTTTTACAAAATAAAAATATTTAATTTTTTAATTTAATTTCCAGAAAAAAGGTTATTTAAGAAATATATATTTTTAAAATTTGTAATACTGAACTCATCTCTTAAAAGACAACCAGAGAAGATAAATGTTTTTGTAAAATACTGCTTATGTTTTCGGTAGAATTCTTGTCTCTTTAAGGGAAACATTATGCAATATTCCAAGGTATAATAATTTTATACTATCTATCTTCAGTCAAAAAAATTATACTAACTTTTCTCACATGAATACTTGAATAACGATTCCATTAAATTTAATTAGTGTGATTTACTATATATTATTATGTTAGATGAGAAAGTACAAGGTATTATACTCTTAAAATTTTAGTATATAATAGAGTAATAGAAAAAGTTTTCTTCCAACTTATTACACGACCAAAAGTCACATGACTTATTATTAAATAAACCATGTATTAATTAGAGATATTTACCTCAAAACTGGAGTGGAGAAACTTTTATTCTTATATAATTACTGCTGGTCATGATAATACTTCTAGAAGGGAAAGGAATGTATCCCCCAAATTCTTTTTTAAACCAATTGAATAAACAAAACAACTTTTAAAAATAAAGTTATTAAGCAACAACTAGCCTGCTGCAGGTTGAATCCGTGGAAGCTGTGAAGAACATTAAGGAGATCGCGACCGTTGAAGGGGTTGGTTGTGTTATGATGGGACCGTTCGATTTGAGGGTCGGCATGGGGTGGTTGAGGGACCCAGTGAATGAGAAAGTGAAGTAGGCGACGAGGGTTGCTGAGAAGGCTGTGTTGGATTCTGATAGTGAGACCTACTTGGCTGGGTGTGCAATGCCAAATGATGGGCCTGTTGAACGTAAGAGACGTGGATATCATTTGGTGTGTGGTGGTGCTGATGTGGGATTGTTTAGGAGTGCCACTGTTGATGATGTGAAAAAAGGTTTAAGATGAATTAATCACAGACTACATAATGATCAGGGCCCCCAGTTCTTTGTTTTCTAGTTTATGTGTTTTGCTTTTATGTTTTGTGTGTGTAATTTCTTGGGTAAAAAGGTTCAGAAATCCTAGATTTCCAAGTTTCGGACTTTCTGCCATGGGCCATGGTAAGTTTAATTTGTCACCAAAACTAACATGAGAAACTAAGAGTTATGTCAGAATATTTTATTGAAATGATGTGAATATACAATAAGACCCATGAAATGAAAGGTCTGAATCAATATCTTACCAATAAAGAAAGGAAAATGGTCCATCAATGCTAATAATGTAGTCTTGTATTTATTTTGCTTGATTAGAACCCTTTTCTTTACTTTTGTAAGTTTGTCATTTTCCTCAATTAAGATTCCATTTTAACTTGGTCTCATGTATTTTCTACAACTTAAGCTAGCTATTTCCCAGCTCGATCTATTTTTTGGATTGTTCTCAACTTGTATTACAGTTAGAGGCTTAGAGCATGTAATTCTATAATACTTTTTTTTTTTTTGAGGAAAATGTCATTCTATAATACAATTGTAAAGTTTGGCATCAATAGCACACTCCACAGCCATCTAACTCCGAGTTTCAGCCACGTTGAGAATGTTTTTACCCAAGCTTTCAAGCAATCATCTACATAACTCCTCACTACCACCGCAATGTACTATTACCATTTAACCAAGCAGCATCATCAACATTTGTTTTCCACCAAAAACAAGTTGGTCTTTCTCACCGGAGTCGTTTAGAATTTTGTGGTGTTTAGGGGTCCTTCAAATCTTTGATAGTCCAAATGTATTTGATGAATCATACTACCTGCATTAACATAAGTTGTTATTGGGTAGAATCAGATATTGAATGATTCAGGCCGCTGGCTCAATACATTTTAGAGCCTAAGATAGGCAGATTTTAACGAATTTTTTAATATTTAAATATATATATATATATATTTTTTTTTTTGAGATACATATTGAATGATTCAGGCCGCTGGCTCAATACATTTTAGAGCCTAAGATAGGCAGATTTTAACGAATTTTTTAATATTTAAATATATATATATATATATTTTTTTTTTTGAGATACAAAATTGCTAATATAACTTTTGTATATAGATTTTATTAATATATCTTTTACGAGAATGATAATACGCTCATAATAAACTCATAACAATTTTTATTTTTGGTGTAAAACAATATAGGGTTTTAATTGTGTTGGATTTCTATTGGCTCAATATTTTAATGGCTTTCTTGAAAATTGGGAAAGAATGAAAAATCCACATATTTTTTCTTTTAAAAAAAAATTAGTTATCATTACAAAATTTTGAATTTTTTAAAAACAATTTTGAGACCTTTTGTTTATTTAATGAGTGCCTTAAAACCTTTTAATTTTAAATTTTTTTGGGGGGAAAAGTGAAGGCCTAAGTTGTAGGCCTTGAGCTAACACTAGAATGATGTATTATTGTATTAATCTTTTGGGTTTGTAATAAGTATTGTGAATAGTGTTGTGAAAAATAAACTTACTTACACAAGATTAAAGAAGAGAGAATAAAAATAGAAATAGAGAATTTATATGATTTGGTAATTTGTCTATGTTTACATGTAACGACAAAGAAAGTTTCATTATAAAATAAGAAGATTCTAATAGTAACATACAGGACCCTAAATACACCATTGGCTCTCTCAGACAAAAAGTTTATATTTACACTAATCTTGTAGCACCACACTTTCTCACACGTTACAATTAACAAAGCCTTAGCACATTCACCATATATATATACATATAAGTGCAAGTTAGCCAGAAGAGTCCTAAAACAAGTAGGACTTAATTTGCAAGTCCTATTACTACTTGGCTTATACTTCTTGCAGGACACCTCACTATTGACCATGTAAAAGTCACTGATTCAACAAATCTCCACATTGCCTTGAATCAGTCAAGTCCCATGAATTAACACATCTGTTGCCGCCACTATAGCCCCTTAGGGCTATCACAAGCTACAAACATTGACTGCGTCCAACCAATGCTTGAACTTTTGTTTGTTTAATGAGGGCCTTAAAACCTTTTAATTTTTTTTTGGGGGAAAAGTGAGGGCCTTAAGTCTTAGGCCTTGAGTCGACACTAAAATGATGTATTATTGTATTTATTTTTTAGGCTTATAAGAAGTATTGTGAATAGCAATTGAGAAATATTTTTATTTTAGGTGAGCAAATGAATTTTATTATAAAAGACAAAGCCAGGTTCCTTTTTCTCTTCCTTCCAGCAGAGAAGAGGGAACAATGGAGATGGGGATGGTTACTTCAAGGCTTCAGCACAAGAGATAAGACCCCATTTCGCAACATTGAGCGTAGCATTTGAGCATTGATCCTTAATTATAAATCTTGGCTAACCAATTTATTATACTCGAGGGATTTTTACATTTGAGAACTTCAATTTCATTTATTATCCTCTAGAGTTTTTGGTATTCCTTTTAATAGATCTAATAATATTCAAAATTTATGGAATCCGTTTTATGATAATTACTTTTTACCATCAGATCAAGATATCAATTGACTTTTAGTGTAGACAGAAATTGAATATTAAATTTTTTATTTGGTAATAAAATATTTTATTAATTAAGCTAATTAAAAGCCCAATCATTTTTGTCGTTTAAGGACTTCATTTCTAAATACATATTTTTCTCATAAGTTTTATTATGTTAACATGGTTTACTAATAAAAATGGTGAGAGTAATAAACTATAGTTAACCAAGTAAAAACTTAAAAATGATGTACTAATTAGTAATTACCAATATCCTGAAAAAAGAAAGTAAAAAATATTGCATTTCTAGCCTTACTTATTAGAAAACGTTGCATAAAAGCAAAACCAAAAAAATTAAAAAATTAAAAAATTAATCACTATTCATTAAAGTTCACATTTTCCAACATATAAGATAAGAACGCTGTCTTATCATGAGTAGACATTTTATTTTCCATCGTCAATAATATGTCACGCGTATTATTTAAATTTTTTTTTTTTCAAGTATTGCTTATTTTCTGGAAAACGGAAAAAATGGATGTACGGCCGCATGACGATGATGATAACAACAACCATAAAGTCTATCCAAAAAAACAATGATTCTATAGTAAATGCTCAATAAATTAATTAGAACCCGTCACGTAGATTCTTTTTTTTGATAGGACCGCCACGTAGATTCTTTCTTTAGTAAAAGATGTCCCATGAATATCAATAATAGATCCATCTATAATAAACTAACTAAATTTTATGCTAACCATTCAATTTACAACCAATCTACTGTGACAACATGGTTGGAGGACAATAGGCACTGTTTTTTTGGTTCTCAAGTCTCGCCTGCCTCGCTACAAAATAGCTCCCCACTACACCACTGACCACACCACATTTCTCTAAACAAAAAGTTACTCACAAGACAACCATGGCCTCCTCAGCCACCCCTCAAACCCTCAAAGCTCGTCTAAGCAAAGCTAATGAAGAACCCCTCTACGGTCTCTTCCTCGTTAGCTTCTCTCCCACCCTAGCTGAAATCGCAGGCCATGCAGGCTATGACTTCGTCGTCATCGACATGGAACACGGCCATGGCGGCATCTCCGACGCTCTCCCTTGTCTCCAAGCCCTGGCTGCAACTCAAACCCCAGCTATCCTTCGAATCCCTGAGAGTTCTGCAGCATGGGTCAAGAAAGCACTCGACTTAGGCCCACAAGGCCTCATGATCCCCATGATCGACGACCCTGAGTTGGCCAAGAACGCCGTCTCCTATTGTCGGTACCCACCAAATGGAGTCCGTGGAGCGGCCTTCAATGTTGTGAGAGCCTCCAAGTACGGTATCGATGAAGAGTATATAGACAAGTGTGAGAAAGAGTTGTTGATTATGTGCCAGGTTGGACTTGTCTCTTGAAATCTTATTTCAAAATTTTGAGTTTAACTATGAATATTTAATAAATTAATTAGGAAGTGTATATACATATATATATATATATTTTTTTTCATTCTATTTTATCTAAACCAAAGTAATTTGCATATACGATATAAATCTTTTAGTGAAGTTTAATTCATATTTTCAGTGGAACTTGTCTATAATAGCGCTGTACTCTATTATTACGTGAAAAGAAAATTATATAATTTGGATTAGATGGGCCCATAAAATTACTCATTTTCAAGAGAATAGTTATATTTCCAAACACCTTTTAAACAATCCTAATTAAGCAAAATAAAAATTTTAAATAATACTATTATTAACCTAAATTAGCTTGCAGGTTGAGTCCAAGGAAGCTGTGAAGAATGTAAAGGATATCGCTGCTGTTGAAGGGGTTGATTGTGTTATGATAGGGCCGTTGGATTTGAGTGTCAGTATGGGGTGGTTGAGGGAGCCCGTGAACGATAAAGTGAAGGAGGTGATGAGGGTGACTGAAAAGGCAGTGTTGGATTCTGAGAATAAACCCTACCTGGCTGGGTTTGCAATGCCAAATGATGGACCTGATGAGCTTAAGAGACGTGGATATCATATGGTGTGTGGTAATGTTGATGTGGCTTTGTTTAAGAGTGCTGCGGTTGAAGATGTGAAAAAGTTTAAGATGAATTGATCAAAGACTGCCTGTTAATCAGGGCCCAAGTTTGTTGTTGAATAAATCTAGAGATACACTTAAATGGCACGTTTAATTTCACAATTTATTGACATGTACAATTGTGGGTGATGGATAGTTTCTATCCTTTATTAATTTGTACACAAAAATAAACTAATTGTGAAATTAGACAATAAAATAATTTTACCCATGCTTTTGTGTGTGTGTGTGTGTGCGTGTGTGTGGGGCTTTTGTGTTTTATGTGTGTTTTATTTTGTTTTGGGGTGGTTTTTGGGTATTTTGGTTTAGAAATCCTAGGTTCTGTTGATGTGGGTTTCTTTAGCAAACCAGGGTCGAAAATCGAAGTTTTGGACTTACAGCCATGGGCGGCCTTTGTAAATTTTGTCACCAAAACTGTGAATAGATGAATAAATAAGAGTTGTGGTTGTATTGACTATTGATTGAAATGATGTAAATATTCAATAAAACCCATGAAATAGAAGTTCTTTATCAATATCTTACCATTGAAGAAAGAAAGTGGTCCATCAACACGAATAATGTAGTCTTGTATATTAGTTTGCTTGATTGGAACCCTTTTCTTTACTTATGTCTTTCTCCTCTCATTTCAGATGGTTCGTAGTTTTTCCAGTGTGAAAATTTATTGAAATGCAAATTAATTGGATGACTTTTTTTTCCTCTTTATTTATTTATTTATTTTTTAAATCATGCAAATTGGAGGACAAGCATCTTATATTGTTTCGGGTAAAGTATAATGTATCTCATTTGGTTTGGTGGTGTCACAATTTACTTCACAAAAGTTTCATTTGCATTATCTATATCTTTAAGACTTCAAGAGAACTCACATTGGCAAGTATATAATAGAAAAATATGTAAAATTTACATAAATGACACATGTTAGTCGGTGTATATTTGTGTAAATTACACTATAATTGTGTAAATTGCTTTTTCACCTATTATAGTTTTTGTGTAAATTTACACTAATACTATTCATTTCACATTTAATTTATTATCATTTTTTTACGTATCTTGATGATAAAAGAAGAGAGTGGATGGTGGTTGTTATGTATAAAAATAAAAAATAAAATAAAAAATAAGAAGATTTGATATTTTAATGAAATATAATATAAAATAGATAATCTGATCTGGGGTTTTTTAAAAAGTGAGTATGTAAAATAAATAAAACGTAGGTTCTTATGCTAAAATAGACAGAAATTTGTGTATGAGCTAATGCAAATGCTATAGTTGAACTTAGACATTATTTGTTTCAATGAAAAACCTTATATAAAAATAGTTTTCCATATTTTTCTATGTTTTGTGGTATCGAAAAAAGTGAGTCAAAGAAAAAAATATCGCTTAACTTCTTTTATTTAGTTTGAAACAAAATATAGTTGTTTTTTTGTTAAAATTTTCTTGAAAACAACTCGATCTCATGTGAATCTAAATAAGGAAAACAATTTTATCTCATGCAAAGCTAAATTAAAAAGTTAAGAGATAATTTTCCAATTCATTTTAAAGTCATTACTAAACATAGAAAAATAAGATAGTTTTCTAGAAAATGCTTTTTGGTTTTCTAGAAAAGGCCTTTTGGAAAGAGATATGTTACGTCCACAACATTTTCACGGTAAATCTTAAGTGATAAGTTGTTATTGGTTCTAATTTAAATCCACCATTGAAAAATTACTTTTTTTTTCTCACTAGTAACAACCAATAATAACCTATTAATTAGAATTTATTGTAAATATGTTGTTCATGTAATATTTCTCTTTTTGAAAAATGATACATTTTCTAGAAAATATTTTACCTAAAGCCATAAATTACTTGAAATGATGATATTTTTTTTTTTCTGAGTAAATGAAATGATGATAATTAACAATTCAATATTGCCTGCTTCTAGCCTACTATTAATTAAGACAAGCAACACGTCAGATATATAACCAAAAGTTTTTAATTAGAAGTGATTGCAAATCTGCAAAACATGTTTTAGAAAAAGTCCAAAACATTGCATCAAAACATATTTTTGCATGATGGCAAGCCGTTCTCTCAATTTTTGATTTTAACATAGAATTCATAGAAGGAGCCCAAAACAACATCCCCAATTTCCTTACTCGTGAACTCTGGCAAAATCTAGCCCAAAATGTCCAGAAAGAGGCTAACACAGCAGCCCTAACCCCCAAAGCTACCTAAACAGTCACCTCCCAGTAATACTAGTCAGGCAAAGAACCCTGGCCAGATAGTCCTAATTTCCCTAGTTTCCTTGGCCAATTGCTATGTGGTTTCTACAATCCTGAAACCAAATTATGAAAGGCCACTCCTAACCTAGCCCAGTTTAGTTCTGCCTTAGTATCCCTAGCACCTAGGGCAATAACCCATACACAGTAGATGATCCCTTTAGCCCCTTACAGTCCCAAAGATCATCACAGCCATCCAACAAGAAAAATAAGTCTCCTTACATTGATAAACCTTACATCTAGCACATCTTTTATATTGAACCGCACATGATCCATATAAAAGATCCATTGGCCCTAGCAATGGAAGTTTTGCCACCAAATTGGCACTTTCTTCCAAAAGTCCCAGAAAAATCCATCAAGTTCTATAAGAGTATTCTCACCCAAGAAAAGTCTGCTCGAATAGAAGACATCAAGTAAAAAATGGACCCCTCAGTCATCCTTTACCACAAGCTCATCATCATCAGGTTCATCAATTGCAAAGAATGGGGCCAACACCCCTCCTTCCTTAGAGCAATATAAGGCACAAGAATTCAATATAGTTATTATGACTATGTTGACACATTTGAAAAGATTTTATTTTATCAGAAAAAGAACTTTGATCATTCGTGGTTCTTAATGCCCGACAAAATTTCAATAGCCAAATTCTTGAATGGAAACATACTATTTGTTTGGAGAATTTGGACCAGTACGTTGAAGGAGAATGCCACCATAAACAATGTTAGAGGCATTTGTCTGGACAATCTTGAAGGAATTTAATGAGGGAATTCCTAAACAAGGGAGAGTCTTGATATATTTTTTGATTTGTTGGACAACTGATGTATGAGTTGGGGTCTAAGGATGTGGATTGTTTCGAAGTCTATCAAAAAGTGGTTTGCATTGCTGCCTAAGATTTTGATAGAAATCTGAAATATAATTTAAAGATCCTAAAAATCTTTGGAGCTGGGTTTTATCTAGGATTTGATCTGGAAATTTATTCGCAAATTGAATGGCTTTATCAATGGGTTTGATCAAACCATGATGGATGTCAAAACCTAAGAACCTAACACGTGTTTGGAAAAGTTTGATTTTTGGGGTTGAAACCATAAGACCATTGAGCTTGACTATATTGAGAAACGATCTCAAATGTTTCCAATGTTGCTCAATAGATTTTGAAAATAAGCACATCATCTATGTAAACAATAGAGTGACTATAGAATGGATTGAAAATCTCATTCATGATGTTTTGGAATTCACTAGGTGCATTATTTAGATCAAAAGGCATTACATTCCATTTGAACTATCCAAAGGGTGTAGTGAATGTTGTTTTATACCTATCAGACTCTTTGATTTGAATCTGTCAAAACCCACTTTTCATGTTGAACTTACTGAAAATGACTGCCCTACTAAGCCTATTAACTAGGTCTCCTTTATTTGGGATAGGATATCTAACCCATTCTAGAACTTTCTTAAGGGGCTTGTAGTTGATGACTAATTTGGGTACACCTTTCTCAATCTCAGTATTTTTCTGGACATAAAAGGATGGACATGACCAAGGTGACTTAGAATTTCTAATGATTCCTTTGCGAAAGGGGTCGTTTATCTTTGTTTAGCAAAATTTCCTGAGTTCTCGGCTCATTTGGATGGGTCGAGCTTTGGTTGAGATATCATTTTCCTTAAAATCTTTGACATATGGGAGAGTTACTTCATGTCTCTTTCTATGCCAAAAAGCCGTGGATAGATCGGAGCAAACTTCATGTTTGAGTTTTTCCTTAAGCTCTCTAATTTTGCTAAGACCATGTTGGCTGTCAGATTGGTTGACTCATCATAGACTTTTTTTTCTTCACCATCTGAAGGGTTTTGGTATGAGAGGCTTGCCTCATTATGACCTTGATGAAAGGTATTATCTTGATGCTTAATTCTCTGGTTAAGGAAATTGTGGTCAATCATAAGAACGGTTAAAGCCTGGTCAAGCTTTTTAACTTCTTCCTTGAGGGTTTTAATCTCATATTTAGTTTCCTTGATTTCATGTTGGAGGTCATTAACTGTGATTTCTTTCTTAGCTTTGGTAAACCTATTGAAGATTTTTTCGAGGTTAACTAGAGGTTCGGGGTGTTTGGGTTTGGTTTTCTTTTGTTTCTTTGACTAAATTGCTCTGAAACTTGCTAAGGTATTGGGTCTTAATAACTGGGTCTTCAACTTTATCTATTAAGGTGAGGAGAAGCTCCTATTGCTGGCTAAGAACGTTGATTGATTTGTTTTTGCAACAACTGTCCTTACATCCTATTCTGACGTCTAGACTATTAGACATACTAGATGACTCTCTAGAAGATGTGGATTGGTTTATCTGAAAGATTTCATTGTCACTAAAACTGTTAGAGGACTCACTGTTTGTGTGGTTGAGTTCTAAGAGCTCAAAGATTTCATCTTTGCTAGTTTGGTCACCTTGGAGGGTGTTGATTAAAGCTTTAGCTTTGGATCTATGCCACACTTATAACATTTACTATTTTTCTTATCGAATGTTTTCCCTACTGAATCTTTCCTTTTACCATTGACTTTATGGTAATCTTTAGATTTCTTGCTTTTCTTATAGAAATCATTTTTGCTGAAGTTATTGGGCTTCTTATGACTTCTAGATTTCCTTTTGGATGGGGCTATGGAAGGGAGAATATATATATATATATATATAAAGGAATGCATCAATATGTATATATTTTTTTTAAAGAAACAAATAAACATACAAGGAAGAGGAAAAACGATTCTAACACAAAGACTCACTACAAATTCCATTCAAAAGTTATAGTAACTTTTAAGGGAGTATATCAATAATTTCTATGTAATACTTTCTCAATGCAGATAACTTTTTATACTTGCTTATTTAGTTCTTAACTTCATTTTTGAGGATAAACTAAAAGTTATTAATTTACTAATGTTCCTATTATACCCCTACTTTATTTTCAAAACTATTTGAAAAGAAAACTAACAAATATTTAAAAAAAAAAAAAAATCAACCTAATTGGGACATGCACCTTTTTAGTTGTCTCATTAAGAATAATTCTCAGAGAAAAAAAAAAGCTAATAAATTTATTTAAGGATAGTTTTGTAAACTTATATATTTTTATAAGGTAGACAAGACAATAAATAATGTTTTCTTAAAAAATTTGACTTTTCAAACAGGACAAATAAATTAGGACGAAGGGAGTATGTATTTTGAGAAATAGTTTCAAATTATGGTGTCCACTTTTGATAATGGAACCCAATTAATACATATAATTGACATGTGATTCAATTCACTAAATATATCATATACAATTCAAGTGCTTTCTAATTTATTGATATTGTCAGATTCTCCCCATAAGCAAAACCTAGGTCTAAATGCCCCTCTTTCTCAAAAAAGAAAAAAAAAAAAGAAAAGGTCTAAATGCCCCTCTCTCTGCAAGTCACCATACAAATTATGTGTTTCTTGAAAACATAAATCAAATTGATTAATACAAAAAAGAGAAAAAGATAACTCTAATAAATTAGGAAAATGATATGTTCTCAACATTTTTATAACAAATTTTAAGTGGTAAGTTGTTATTTGTTGTTATGGGTGGGTAAAAAAGTAATTTAAATTGTGAGATTCAAATTAGAACTAATAACAGTTTACCACCTATATTTTTTGTGAAAGTGTTGTGAACGTAACACCCTTCAATAAATTATTATTTTTGAATAGTCTTCTCAATAAATTATTAGCAAGTAATTAAGGTATATCTAAGTTTTATGACTCTCCTTTTTGATACCTATTTTATCTATATGTTTCTCCAAAAAAAAAAAAAAAAAACTATATTGATATGATAATATATAAAAGAAAAGTTTTCGATTTTTTAGTTTTTAATTTTTATTGTCTTTTTGTAAGTTTTTTTAAAGTTTTTTCCTCATATATATATATATATATTAGAGAGAGAGAGAGAGAGAGAGAGATAATTTCTTTTTAGAATTACAAATAATACCAAAGTATATTACTTAATTAATTAGATAAAATTACTCAATATTAATTTTTTTATTAAATTATATTTTATATTTTCTAAATAATATTAATTAAAAATATAATTATTAATAAATATGTATTGTCAAACTTTTAGTCTTTCACCTACATCCTAAAGTCAAGGGCATTGTAACTTAATTAACATCTTTCTATATATAAAGTGTTTAGGGATTTAGAAAAGAAATGATTTGAGTTATGAGACTTGCAATATATTGTAACTATCTTAAATAAAAATTATATAACTACTTGTCTTATTTATTACTTAAATAAATATGTATTGTCAAATTTCCATTCAGCTTAATAAAATTTCTCATTCTCAAAAAAAAAAAGCTTAATAAAATTTCTTATTTCAATTTTTATAAAAAAAAAAAAAAAGGGTTATTTCTCATTTATTATTTATTACTATTATACATGGAAAATGGAGAACCCGGGAAATCCTAGAATTGAGGGTCTAAATCTAAATCTATTGAATTAACCCATTGCCTTTTTGATTCCACCAAAAAATGAAAATCCGGCCAACCACGAAAACGACATTCACGAAAACTCTGTTTTAACAACAATTCCACCTTTCCTTCCTCACCTTCTTCTGTGACTACGCTCTCTCTCTCTTAGATATTGATCTGCATAATGGAGCTCTTCTTCTTCTTGTTCTTTGGTTTACTCGCTGTAATAGTGGCAGCATTGGAGCTAAGCAAATCCAGCAAAGATCGCATCAACACCACCTCTGCTTTCAATGCCTTTAAGAATAACTATCTCGTCGTTTACTCTCTCATGATGGGTACACTTTTTTTCGATCTGACTCTTCATTCTTTTTTCTCATCTGGGTTTTGTTTATTCTAGCTAAATTCAATGTAATGTGGTCTTTTCTTATTGTTTTTTCATTTGGCTTTTTTGTTTTTTCTAGCTAATTTCAATGTAATGTGGTCTTTTCTTATTGTTTTTTCATCTGGGTTTTTGTTTATTCTAGCTAATTTCAATGTAGTGTTGACGTTCTTATTGTTTTGTAATCTGGGTTTGTTTTGTATTAGTGATCTATGATTTGGTTGGATTGTCTTGCTAATGTTTGCTTTTTCTGTGGGTTGGTTTTGTTGTTGGCATTATAATTGTGATTTTGGTCTGTTTATTTGCTGAGAAAGTGGAGGATGAGAATTGAAAAGAAAATTAAATTAAATTTGAGATTAAAGCGATAGAAAGAGGAATAAGAACCCAAATACGCTAAAAGGGCATGTCAATTAAGGAAGTAACGGATAGAATACAATGGCAGAAATGATACATGTAGCCAACTTTGACTAATTTGTTGAGGATCCATTGCTGACCCCAAAAATTTGGGACTTGGTGGTGGTTGTTGGATTAAGAAATGTAAAACTAGAGATTTGCTATCATAGTTTCTTTGTTGTTTTCCCCTCCCATCTTCATTTCAATTGTGGATAATGTTTTGGCTATCAAATGGGGTATCAAAGGTTGGGGCAGTGAATGCCTTTTTGTTTTAGTTGGTGTCAGGACAAACCTCTAGTTACTGTTTTTTTGTTGCTTCTGCCTTGTGATGCTGCTTTATGTTAATTTACATTCATTAATACTTTCATAAATGTATTTTCTTATTGTGTGTGCTTTGATCTGTTGGCAACTATGAAATGTATTGTTTATATTCTAAGAAAAATGGTTGATGATCATTAGTTGTCATAATTATTAAGGATTGCTTGAATTGACAACAACTGTTGGTGTTTGGAATCTTTGACATCTTCTACATTTTCTTGAATCTGATTTAATGGATTGCGGCAATAGCTGGGGATTGGTTGCAGGGTCCATATGTGTACTACCTCTACAGTACGTATGGGTTTGGAAAGGGGGACATTGGACATCTCTTTATTGCTGGGTTTGGATCCTCTATGTTGTTCGGGACAGTTGTTGGATCTTTAGCTGATAAACAGTAAGATCTCATAATTGATTTGTTTTTATTTGTTTGCGATTGAATGATTAATCTGTGACAAATTGTAACACCACATTCAGGGGTCGGAGGAGGGCATCTGTTACTTATTGCATTACTTACATTCTAAGCTGCCTCACCAAACACTCTTCCCAGTATAAAGTTTTAATGTTGGGACGAATATTGGGAGGCATTGCCACTTCTCTTCTTAACTCATCTTTTGAGTCTTGGCTTGTTGCAGAACACAATAAGGTATGTTACTGCTTTACTGATGTAGCGTAGTTCTGCATATCACATACACAACTGGTTTTAATATCTTGTTTAAAGAATATTGTACTGAGTGCACAAAAGTCTCACTTCTGCGGGGCTTGGGAGGATTTTATATCTGGTTTATGTTACAAAAATATTGATTAACATATTGTTGAGCATAGTTTTGTGGATAAACATATCCTGGTTGCCTGTTCCATAATCTGTGCATCATATGTGGGGGAGCCTGTCATTGACTCATTGATAGGCTCCAAAAAATGATGTCATCTCCTGCTATTACTTGCCAATTTTTATATAAAGATGTGGTAATTTAAATGGGCTTTTCAATGGAACACGGGATGTCAGACCTTTCAATGTAAACTTGACAGATGCCGCAAATTTTCGCTTGACAGATGCTTTGGATTTTTGCTTTCAAATTTGCCTTCTCTTATATGTTGTTTGTAACTTATAAAAATACTGGTTGATATTTGCAGAGGGGTTTTGATCAACAATGGCTTTCGGTAACATTCTCTAAGGCAATATTTTTTGGCAACGGTTTGGTTGCCATTTTATCTGGGTTGTTTGGAAATTTACTAGTAGATACACTAGGACTTGGCCCTGTTGCTCCTTTTGATGCTGCTTCATGCTTTCTGGCAATTGGCATGGCAATTATATTGTCATCATGGAGTGAAAACTATGGTGACCCTTCAGAAAACAAAGACTTGCTTACCCAGTTTAGGGGTGCTGCTGTGGCCATTGCCTCTGGTGAATCCCTAAATTTGTGTTTTCATTTTGTTTTAATACTTTCTCTTTTATAATGGAAGTTAGCTGCATTGGGTTTTTTTATGGCAACCCACATAATTGATGCAGGACAAAAATCTCCAAGGATATTTCAAGGAAAACAAAGCACAGAGAAAAAGAAAAAGAAAAACTAGGAACTAACACTTAGACTTGCTTGGAATCAATGCCAAGCAAAAGAAAACAAAATCTAGGAATCATTACCTAGGGTGCCTGGAATTAGCACAAATCTATTGAAGGAAAACTCCAACACTAATTGTATTATTCAAGCAATCTGTAAACAATTCTGAACTATAGGTTCTAAAAAATAGAGTTCCAAATTTATTATGCTAGTAAGGAAAGGAAACAATTCTACTTATCAAAGAAAAGGAAAGGAAGCAGTTTAACCAATTACATAAACTAAATAAAATACATCCTAGATTGATTAGGCCTTATGCCCAACTAGTAGCAGGCTCCATCCGTAAAGCCACTAGCATGACTGTCTTTTCTTGCAACCAATTTCATAAGTATGTGTAATTGGGGGATTGTATTCACCCCTACACCACAAAATTACATCATTCATGTTATGAATTAATGAAAATATTAGTACATGAGATAAAGATTAGTAGAGATGTGACAGTGCAACTTGTTGCTTTACCTCCCCCCTTGGTTCCTTTTCCTGAACACAAGGATTTGTGCCAATGATCCTTAGGTTAAGTGGTACTTGGTGTTTCCAATGGAGATTTCTAGTGTTTAAATCCCCATCCTCCACTTAAAATTTATTCAAAATACTTAGAAAACACACACACAAGGTTTGCAGACTCCTAGGGCTTTTAATGGCCAAAAATTGAACAATTTATGTTGATTGCAGTCATGTTGACCAAAAAAATTGAAATGCAGATAAAATCAATTGACTTTCTTTATGCTCTATCCATGAATGCTTGTTCTCTTACAATGTTACATTTAATGTGGGATCAGACGAGAAAATTGCATTGCTGGGTGCTATACAGTCCCTATTTGAAGGCTCAATGTACACCTTTGTATTTCTCTGGACTCCTGCTTTGAGCCCAAATGATGAGGAAATTCCACATGGTTTCATTTTCGCGACATTCATGCTGGGGTCAATGCTAGGAAGTTCCTTTGCTTCTCGATTAATGGCACGCTCATCTATCAGAGTTGAGAGCTACATGCAGATAGTTTTTGTAGTCTCCTCAGTTTCCCTTCTGCTCCCCATTATAACTAGTGTATGTTGTGGATTTTGATTCCCATATTTCTTTATTTATATAAATTCTAACACATTTTTTTTTATGCATATGGTATTGCTTATTTTCGTTGGCTTATTTTTCTTAAAAAATATGTTGGGCTAAAGTACAATTGTACTTAGAAAAAGTGAAGCATTTAAAATGAGCACATAAACCAAAAAAGCTAGAAATAAGCTATACCAAATGGCCTCTTAAGATCTGGTTACGGTGGAAATACTGGTTGCTTTTGTTAATTTGTTTGTGAATTTGGAACAGTTCCTGGTACCACCTTCCAAAGTGAAAAGTGAAAGTATGTCATTTGCGGGGTGTATTCAAGTTGTTGGCTTCTGTACGTTTGAGGCTTGTGTTGGGATATTCTGGCCATCTCTCATGAAGATGAGGTCCCTATACATTCCTGAGGAGTCAAGAAGCACCATAATGAACTTCTTTCGCATTCCTCTCAACATCTTTGTGTGCGTTGTGCTGTACAATGTGAGTGACACTATTGTTTATTTGATTTCTTCTAGAAAATAAGTGTGAAGATATTTTTTGGGGAGGGGGGCATTGATAATCTCTACTTGAAATGAGTCTACCACTAGTAGGTGACTTAATGAATAGATCAAATTGGAATATGAAAGCACCATGTCCTATTACTGGCCTTCTCTTAATCTCTCTATTACTAAGAATTAGTTTGCATGGCTTCTCTTTTGAAGGTTGATGCGTTTCCCATCACCATCATGTTTGGCATGTGCTCGATTTTTCTCTTTGTGGCTGCTTTACTGCAGAGGCGGCTAATGGTAATTGCTGACAGTCAAAAGCCAACAAGTAAGTTCTGCAATTTGCCCTAAAATGTTACTATATACTTTTGAGTTAAAATGGGCTAAAACACAAGTTATTTTATGTATTAAATATCTCACTGTTTTACCTAGAGGCTGTAAGTTTCTGACAATTTAGGTTCATTTAAAACCCTATGTTTATGAAATGATCATTAATCATGAATGTTTTTCATACAGAACCACAAGACTGGACAGCACTTGACAGGGACATGGAGGCGGAGCCGTTGAATGTTAATTGATGTGAATAAGAATAACCTCTGGAATTTTTGAAGGTTAAAACCAGCAACTTTGTCTTACTTGGAATTGATGGAGGTGAACTCTGGTTGCTGTCTGGCTAATAAGGAAAGGGAGAATGTGGGTTAATTCCTTCTTGAAAAGAAAGCATAAATGATTTTCAGGGGAGCAATCAGCTGGTGACTATAACATAAAGAAACTTAGGTAAAAGAATGATAGTGTTAGTACTTTTAGATCATGTCTTCTGCAATTCCTCTAAAATGGTGCCACATAAGCTCAGGCAATTTTAAATTCAGTGTTTACGATTATATATAATGATGGCTGTAAAAACATTATTATTTCATTTTTTTCCCCTATTCTTAAATTCATTTCTAAATTTTTATGTTATAATTTCTCCCCCTTCTGTAGCACCATATTTTGTTAATATAGTCTCTTGCAATTGTCAAATGTATCTATCTGGATGAATAAGATATTACAGGAGTTTATGTTACTTTAATTCCATTGCTGTGTGTGCTTGCTTTTTTTTTTTCCCCATTAATTTTTAAACTGATAGTCTCATTATTGCAATTTATGAAACTTAAAATGAATTGAGTTAAGATTTGATGATATAGAGAAGATTGATTGAACGTCTAGGACATTGAAGTAATTTTGTTAATACAAGTAGTTCTGGTTTCATACGTGATTTCAAAGAACCTACCAAATTGCTTACATATAATAATTTGTAAAAATTGTTCCATGAAATGGCCCAAAAGATTCGATTGCTGTCATTGTTGGTGGTAACTTTAAATTATCAAGTGTTTTGATTTTGTTTTTGTTTTAGTTAAGAAATAATAAAACAAAGAAAAGAAAATCTTATGAAACGGCAGGAGCTTGAGGAAGAGACAATATGGCTTTGAATTTGGTTTGTGACAACATTCTTCTGACTTGGATACCTTAACCATGAACTCTCGCTCTTGACTAGATGCTGGTAACTTTCTTGTCATATTGGACCAGTTCTTTTGATCAAGAGAACAGTAAACTATAGAGCTTGCAATACAAATTCTTAGCCCCAAAGCAAATGAAATCATGTTTCCTGATTAGAATTTACACGTTACCAGCAAGCAACATTTCTGTGGCTAACCTGTTAGCTTTAATTCTACTATTTTTTTCATCAATTGCAGCTGGTTACCAGTTAGTGAAGATCCTTGTGAGGCTTGTACCACAAAGTTCCCACGCTTTCATAAACGTGCATACCAGCTTGTCCACGTAGAGATAAATTGTTAAAAAAAATGGTTTTACCACGGAGAAGTCAAAAATATTTCCATTGGCAAATTACATATAGAACAATATTGGCAAGAAATATACAATGAGACAATGAAGTTTGAGCTGTATCTCCTTCTGTTCATTGGACTGGTTTTTGTTCAAAATTGAAAGGGGAGTCGAAATCGCAGAAGACTAAACCATGTGAGAGGAGACAGGAATCTCTTGTCTTCTTCACGTGATGATGTGATTATAAAAAAGTGAATTATAGTCTCTCTTCCACCTTCAAATTGCAAACCCATTCTGAGCTGCACTTGACAATATCCAACTGGCCATGTGCCATTATTAGCCTCTTGATTGACTCTCTTTCTCAGTTGTAACCTTCTAAAGAAGTCGGGTAAATGTCCTTCTATCCTATGTCTTTTGGGTATGTATAAAGTATAACTAATAATGGCTGAGAGCTAAAACATAATTTTTTCACCGTTTATTAATAAGAACAATTATGATTAGAAAATCATTTTAATATGGATCTATTATTGACACAATTTTATTTTGTATCAACTACAACAATTTTTTGTTGATCCCAGAGGACTTCCTCAAATAACCAGCACAAGTTACATCTTACTAGGAAGAGGGGCATTCAGGTAAATTGGCTCCAACTCAGTTACTTTTGCTAAACCCATCAGTCTACAAGGACTAGAACCAATAAGATTTAGTCTACGCTGTCCTGACCCCTCTCAGAGTCATAAATTTGAGAGAGACATAGAGACACAGAGAGAGTGTGAGAGGATCTAAGATGGCTAATCTTAAAAGTAGCGGATACTACTTCTTGTTGGCTTTCCAGTTCCTTGTGTTAATTCAAACCAAAGTTTTGAGCTACCAGTACAAGGTTGGAGATTTGGATTCTTGGGGAATACCCACTTCAGCAAATCCACAAGTCTACACCTATTGGTCCAAGTATCACACTCTCAAGATTGGAGATTCTCTCTGTAAGTTTCTTTCTTTCTTTCTTTCTCATATCCTTCATTTTGATCCTTGAAAAAAACAAAAAATCATAGCTTTTGACACTTACGGGTTCATTTTCTCTCTCTATTTGTTCAGTGTTCTTGTACCCACCAAGTCAAGATTCATTGATACAAGTCACGGAACAATCCTATACTAGCTGCAACCTTACAGATCCAGTACTGTACATGAACAATGGCAACTCTCTTTTCAACATTACCGCATATGGGGACTTCTACTTCACCAGTGGAGAGAAGGGTCACTGTGAAAAGAATCAGAAGCTCCACATTTCAGTGTTATCTGCTACTGCGCCTGCATATTCTCCTTCCAATGGTCCTAGTGCATTTTCACCCTCTTATCCCAATGTTTTTGGTTCAATCCCACAACCACCTTCTTCTGCTTTATCTGCTTCTTCTTCACATTCACTAAGCATTCCAGTCTTCATGGCATCTCTTACTGGATTTTTGGTATGTGCATTAGTCGGTGGCATCAAGTGAAGAACATGATTATTTATTCTTTGTTTCCCACTTTGGTATTGAATTTTTTTTTTTTTTTTTTTTGGGTTCCATTCATTTTGGTTCGTAAGTCTCATGGCATATTGGAGTAATATAGTTTGGATTTCTTTGTAATTCTTTAAAAGCAATTAAATACAGTGGTTCAAATTTGATCTGGTATTGTTGTATATGACTGTTATTTCAATGTTATGCATTCTCTCTTTTGAAATTCTAAATGAGAGTATCGATGAACTGTAAAAAATAAAATAAGATTTTCTGTTTTGCTCTTTTCTAAAAAGAAAGAAAATATAACATTACTTTCTACTTTCGATGTAAAAGAAAGAACAAAAATCAATCTGTAATTGTATAGGTTCAAGACAACACAACACGGCCCGATATTATCGCTAGTGTCAAGGATCCCTGTTCCATTAATTTATGTATTTGCCAGCTGGATCCTGGTAGTGCATTTTGCCTCCAACAGTTTCTCTTCCTGTGGGTCACATATTCACAATATATAACAAATTTTACAGTTTTTTTTTTTAATAAAATTTCTTGGTTGTAATTTGAGTAGGTTACAGAAGCATTTAATCATGGACATTTTCGTTAAAAATGAGAAAATTAAGTGATAAGATTAAGAATACCGAGAATCATGCTGTATGATTCATATGAATCACAAATTCACAATATACCATTTGGACCTTGGAAACAATAATGGTAAAATTTGTGGCATGCTATAGCAGTTGGTCACAAATTTTCTGAAAACTTTGACCAAAAAAAGTGGAGGAAAAAGAAAAAAGAAAAGGAGGGGGTGGGCTGGTTTGTAACGGTGAAATTGGAATTACCCCACCAAAGTGCTGACTATGATGCAATGGCCCAAAACTTGTGAAGCTCCCAATTTCACAATGCATATGATGTAATCTACTAAAGAATATGTTGTGAACATGTTGTGGACGTAGCACTTTTCATATACTATTATGTCTTTCACATTCTATCAAAAAAAAAGAAAAAGTCTTTTACATATGAGTGGATTCTATTGTCGGTGGGCTACACAAATTTCACCATCTGTTGTGAGGGGATATAGTACATTAAATGTGCATTTAGATATCGTTTATTTTATTGAAAATTAAAAACTTATTACTGAAAACATTATAACAAAATATTTTTTATTACTCAAATTTACTGTTCATCTGCAATTTGCACTTGGCTGGTCCATGAATAGTGCCATGCACCAGCCAAAAACGCAGCTTACCAAAATGTAAACGTAAACACAGCTTACCCAAACGGAGCTTAAATATACAAAATAATTTCTATGATATAGATTGGTAATAATATAGAAATGGACAAAGTTTGGCTTCAAATATATTTGAAGTAACATGCTTTAACCCTTAAAAGGACTATGGCATTTGTCTTAACACATGTGATATAAATAGATGTCATTTCCTGATTGGGGGATTAATATACAAGATTCTAAACATGTTTGGAATCAAATTTTTTCCAATAGAAATAAATTGCAAATGATTTATGATATTGGTCAAATCTATAGTTATATATATCTAAAATTTGAAGCGTAACATTTATTGTTGCTACGTTCTAGTTGAACCACATCGGTAGCCATGTTATTATCCTTTTTCTTTTCAGTTTTTCCTATAATTTTTTTAACATTTAAATTGAATTAAAAACTCTATTAATCTTATTTTTAACTATTCTTCTTATTATTAAATTGTCAATTTATTGTTACACTTTCTCCAATCTTTTTCATTACTTTTACATTTTCATTTTCCTACTGCTTTCATCTTAATATTTCTATTTCTCTATCCCCTTATCTTCCTTTATTTTAGTTTTTCTTATTCTCATTTTCTTACTATAAATTTGTCATTTCCTCTCCCATTCTATGCATAATTTTCTATTTTCCCATACAAAAATGTTCTCTCTCTCTCTCTCTCTCTCTCTCTCTCTATATATATATATATATATATATATGTGGTGGATTTTTTTTTCTTGCATCTCTAATTTAGATTAACGAATTTTCATATTCTTTAGAATTCTACTTTGTGTTTTAAGTTGTTATCTTTTTCATTCTCTTTTATGTTACATGTTATCCTATTGCATTATAAATATAATATATAGGAATATAATATTATTCTATTACATAGCATAACTAAAAAATTTGGTGTTTATTGCTATACATTTAATTTTTAATATTTTTCTTCTCATCTTATTTTATTCAACATTTAAATTCATCCACACCCTCAAATCATTTATATTTTCCCTCATTTTTTATTTTGAAAAATTAAACATATTATATTTTACTTAAATTCAAATAAATAAAAATTGTTCTCATAAAATCTTCCCAAGAAATGTTACAACGCATCAATCAAAAAACTTGAAATTTTCATAATTATTGAAAGAGAATTGCCAAATTTTTTAGGCAACATCAAGATAAGGTAAACAAATTTAATTTTTAAGTAGCAAAAATTGCCCACATTATTTCAACCCTTATGGAAAAGAGGATTTACATGTAACATGCAAAATGTGCTCAATTTACCTGGAGATATACAAATTAGTCAACTGAATATGGTAGACTTAAAGGTTTCAAAAATTAAATAAAACAATTCTACAATAATAAAAAAATATTTTGCAATAAATATGATTATGAGATTTGATCTGAAATTTGAAGCTGATATAGGCGGAATCAAGAAGCTTTCAGTGGGCAGAACAATGACTTATCCACCATCA
Organism: Quercus suber; assembly: GCF_002906115.3. Taxonomy (NCBI): domain Eukaryota; kingdom Viridiplantae; phylum Streptophyta; class Magnoliopsida; order Fagales; family Fagaceae; genus Quercus; species Quercus suber. Next base: position 50,298 of record NW_027070164.1, read on the forward strand.
AATTATTGGAATTGTTTTACAAGCTATTTGTTCGTTTAAAATAGGATGATGGATTTATAATAGGAGTATGAAACTTCCACTAGGTAGTTTACAATCATATCAATTATATGCTTTATAATAAAAACATGTGTATCTAACAAATCATAAAAATGCTATTGAACTAGTTAAAGGCCGATAAACAATAATGAAATAAATAATTATTATATTGTATTGGTATAATAATAATAATAAAAATAAGGAAATCACCTTTAAAAAATAATCACGCGCAATGCTCGAGTCCCTGACTAGTTATATTATAAAAGAAAAAGAAGAAAAAAAAAGGCAAATAGGGTGGCTCTTTAATCCGACTTAATAATTTAAATTCTATAGGGAGAGAGATGCATCAGAGAATCATGAATCTTCCATATCAACAAACTAAACTGATTATTCAAGATTATAGTCACCGAGTATTAATTCTAAGGATAAAAATATAATAACCAAAAGTATAAGATAATCCACCCTCCAAAAATAAAACAATAAATGACTTAATTATTTTTATTGAAAAACTAAATTAGCAAATCAAGAAGCAGAATGAAAAACCCTTGCTGTATGCATTATAGCAGAATCAAGCAAAATTCGTTATAGGCATACATACATATATCTATGAGTAACAATGGTAAATAAACAGCTCACGAACAGTTAAGTGTGCATTGAACACTCCTAAGAAATTAGGATCTAAAATTCAAAAGATCTAACTCTAGATAAGAAAATTACACAAAGAAAGAATGTACCACAGAAGCAGTGATCTCAACATAACCAATAATGATCTAGACAACATCCAGATACTCAAACTCTTGAATAGCTACGTCTTGAATTATTTTGGCTAGGCCTTGAGCGGTAGGTACATATACGAAGATAGTTGAATTTCTAAACTGTTCGTTTAGAGGCAAACAAGTCAAAAAAACCCACAGGAATTAGGTAAATCAATTTACAATGAAGTGGAGATCGCTTAAGGTTGTAACGTCCAAAATCGGGTTGGTTAATCTGAGCTTCAACAAGAATATCCATTGATAATGGATTAATGTGGACATCGGATCCTGTCACGACAAGGAAATAGCCCTATTGCACCAAAACAGAAAACAAAACAAATGCCAATTTAGAAGCATTAAATTATATATAATAATAATATTATTATTAAACCAAATATAACATGAATAAACTAATAGTTATGGATATATTAACTTAATGGCAACAAAATAGAATGAAAAAAAAAATGTTACAATTCATATTTAGTATATTAGAATTATCATCAAATTCGGGAAAACAATAGGACGTCAACGAAGAAACAAAGAGAGAATGAGAGATTTATGGGTAATAAAGAGTATATGGAGAAAGGAAAAATAAAAATAAAAATCAAACATCAATTAGTAACCATTAATTGGAAAACAAAGCGGCTGATAGGAGGAGTAAAAATAAAATAGAGATGACCTTACAAATGTCATTAAAAACTTTACAATGCAATAAAATCAATCGTTACTTTTGCTTAATTAAATTATATAATAAAAAAGTAAATACAATTATACAAAATTTAAACTCAAAACCAATCAAACTCTAATAAGGAAAACCATATTTCTTATCATAACTAAAAAGAAGATGTTCCCTGTAATAATAGAAATACATAGGAAACAAAGTAGGAAAAATTTTAAATCCAATTTTTGACATTTCATTTGACTTTATTTATAAATAATAAAAATACAAAACAAAAATATAAAAGAAAAAAACCTTAAATGTTTATAATCTTCAATCTTCACACACCTTAACTTTTAAAAATTTAATGAACGGTTCTATGGTTTTACCTTTCATTTAATGTCTCTATTATGCAAATAATCCACCAGTAAAATATGATAATGGTAAAAACGTTACAAATGAGTTCATGAAAAAAAAAATGATAAAAATAATTAGTTACTATCATTACGGAATAGATGTCTCTATTTTTACGTATCTATGGAAGTGAAATGTATAGAGGTTTATTTTTTTATTTTTTTTTTAAACGAGAAATGTATAGAGTTTAAGGTATATATATAAATATTCACATTAAAAAAAAAAGTATAGGTAAATGCTTAAAAAGTATATGTAAAGGTTTTAAAAAAGTATATATTTATATGTAAAGGTTTTTTATTAACTCAAAAACAATTGTTAATGACTACAACAATCACTACTCCATAAAATCACACACAACACTATATTTAATATCCTAAACAATTTATAAATTACAACACAAATCCATCATACAAATACACAATCAAAACAAAAGCATACAATATGAATTACCTTTTCAATTATTACTTGAATTTTCACAATTATTGATGCCAAAGTTTTTAGGCAACATCAAGACAAGGTATACAAATTTTAATTTTTAAGTTCCATAGTAGCAAAAATTGTCCACGTTATTTCAATCCTTATGGAAAAGAGGATTTACATGTAACATGCAAAATGTGTTCAATTTACTTGGAGATGTTCAAATTAGTCAACGAACTATGGTAGAATTAAGGTTTCAAAAATTAAATAAAAAAATTTTACAATAATAAAAATTTTTTTGCGATAAATATGATTATGAGATGCATTACTCTTCATTAAATTAATCCAAATTGCAAAATAATAATAATAATAATAATAATAATAATAATAATACCACCCTTAAAAAATAATCACACTCAATGCATGAGTCTGCAATTTGTTAAATGTAAAATTCACTTAATTAGCATAATATGGATAAACTTTGTGAATTATATTGATTATTAAAACAACCTGTGTTTTTTTTAAGAGCATTCACAGCCCAAATGGTATATGGTATATGGTGAGATATTTTACCATCACAGCCTTCAAATGTTGCTCCAGTCGGACTTGCAAAATGTGTCAATTGTAAAAAATCTTATAATATTGCTACGGTACCATCTTATTGCAACATTGTATAATTAAAAATTATTATTATATTATCTCTGATTCTTCCCTCTCTTTCTTTCTGCTCTCTCTTCTTCTTACTCTCTGATTCTTCTCATTACCTTCACTCTACGCTGAACTCTCATCAACCCAATGGAAATGCAACATAAGCAGTCATCATCCTCTTCGTCTCTCTGATCAGCATGATGGCATGGTTGAGTTGGAGATCGATGTGGTGGGTTTCTAGATCGGTGGTGGTGGGTCTTCGTGTTTTTCCTTCTCCAGCAACTCTCTTTCTCTTTCATTTTTCCTTCTCTGCGTGGGTCAACAAAATCAACTTCCTTAAGCTTCTTAGCGGCGAATCCGCTTCCTTTGAGCTTCAACAAAATCAAGCTACCCAACGGTGAATTAAGCAATCCGGTTTTCATAAATTTTTGTTGTGTTTGTGGGTGAAGATTGTGTGGCTTTNAGGGTGGTGGTGGTGGTGTTGATGGTTGGAGAGGGCAGTAGGTGCAGCGGCGTGGCTACATGGGTTTGGTCTTTTCTCCTTTTTTTTTCTTTTTTTCTTTTTTTTTTTTGGTGTTGACGGTAGATTATGGGTTGCCGATGGTGGTGGTGGTGTCAATGTGTGTAGTGCAGCGGTGGTTCTTGAACAGAAAGAAAGATAGAAAGAATTCTGGGTTTTTTTTTTTTTTTTTTTTTTGGTGTTGACGGTAGATTATGGATTGCCGGTGGTGGTAGTGGTATCAGTGTGTGTAATGCAGCGATGGTGGTGATTGTGGTTCTTGAACAGAAAGAAAGAGAGAGAAAGAATAAATAATATGTTGTATTGTATGATGGTGATTGTGAGATATATTATTTTATTGTGTAGAAATATTATTTTAATGAGTAGAATAGGAAAATAAAAGTTGGGATGTTGGGAGTATTGTAAATTGTATTGTATAATTGATAAAGTGGTTTTTTGGAATGGTAAAATAGGATGAAATGAGAATTTTGACTATGGATGCTCTTAGAGGCTAGAGGATTGAGCTGGCTAATATGTTATACCCTTATTTGGGACCAACTCCCTTGTTTCTTGTTCCATTCTGCACAAGTTTCAAACAGGCTAACATGTCATACCCGTAATTAGTATATAATTTAATATTTTCTATAGATATTTTATTAACTCTCTTTCTTTGCCCCCACCTCCTTCCCCTTCTATCTCATTTCTCCTACCATTATCAACACTAACATCATCTATTAGATATTGATGAGTATTTTCTCTGCTTCAATGGAACTTCCTTCCTATATATATTTTCCCAATCTCGAAAAAAGAATACGACGAAGATATATACTTGTAATTTGGCCTTATCCTATTTACAATCCCTATTGTTATTATTATTATTATTTTTTTTTTTTACAAACGAGAGTATTCACACTTTTTTAAGTATTTGAATTTTCTCTTGAGTGTATGCAGTTTTTCATTCTATACACATCAGGTTATTGAGAATTCCCTTAGGGTAACCCTAAGCTATTAGCAAGAGGTTTTGAATCCAAAATCTCATAGATATCATGAGACTTAAAAACTACTAAGTCAACCCCTTGGTGCTCAATTCCTACTACTCGGAGCTACTTAATGACCAAAAATGAAAATTTGTGAACACAACTTTTATGCCACAATTCTTGTCATAACTCTAATATATACAAGTTACAATTATGAGATGTACATAAAAAGTAATGAATTCACGTGAAGATTCGTTCATGAATCACAATATCATTAAGTTGTGATAAATTCTGTAGTCCAAAACAAATTGTGGCAAAAAAAAAAATCATAATTCAACTCCGACCATTAGCACCACAAAAAAAAAAAAAAAAAAAAAAAGCAACCCACTGTAAAAAACCAGACTCACCACCACCGAAGCTCAAAGGAAGTGGATTTGTCGCTGAGAAGCTTGAAGGAAGTTGATTTTGTTGACCCACGCGGAGAAGGAAAAATGAAAGAGAGAGAGAGAGTTGCCGGAGAAGGAAAAACGCGGAGACCCACCACTGCTAATCTCGTCAATCTAGAAACCCACCACGCTGATCTCCAACTCAACCGCGCCGATCTCACCGATCTAGAAACCCACCATGCTGATCTAGAGAGTTGCCGGAGAAGAAAATGAGAAGAATCAGAGAGTTGCCATAAAGTGAAGGTAATGAGAAGAATCATAGAGCAAGAAGAAGAAAGAGGAGAAAGAAAGAGAGAAAAGGAAGAGAGAGAAGAATGAGATTATATAATAAAAGGAAGAGAGAGAAGAATGCGGTAATATAATAATAATTTATAATTATACAATGTTGCTACAGTACCATCTTAGAAATAAGATGGTACTGTAGCAGTATTGTAAATTTTTTTACAATTGGCACCTTTTGCAAGTCCGGCTGGAGCAATATTTGAAGGCTGAAATGCTAAAATATCTCAACATATGCCATATAGCATTTGGGATGCAGATGCTCTAAGAGCATCCACATCCAGATTTCATATTTCATCTTATTTTATTATTCTAAAAAGCTACTTTATCAATTATATTATACCATTTTACAATACACCAAACATTCCAACTTTTATTTTCCTATTCTACTCATTAAAATAATATTTCTACACAATAAAATAATATATCCCACAATTACCATCATTTACAATACAACACATTATTTATCCTTTCTCTCTCTTTATTTCTGTTCAACAACCACAATCACCACCACCGTCGCACTACACACACCTGATACCACCACCACCGCCACCAGCAGCAACCCATAATCTACCGTCAACACCAAAAAAAAAAAAAAAACCCAGTTAGCAAACCTACGCCGCCACCCACTAACCCAAAACCCACTCTGACGGAGCCACAGACACCCACCCCACCGTTGGCCCACCAGCCACAACTACTTCCACCACCTCCACCGTCAGCCCACCAGCCACAACCACAAACCCTAGTAGTTGAACCAAAAAAAAAAAAAATACAATCCAATGCCAACACAACACCACCAACATAGCACAACCAAATCCAGCCAAATCAAAATCAAAATCCAAAATCCAAAATCAAACCCATCTATTCTCACCAAACCCAAACCCATCTGTTCTCACCGGCAGCAATGGTGAGAGAGAGAGGGTCGCCCGTCGCCGTCTCTATTCATTCCAAACCCATCATCATCATCATCATCTTCACCGAAACCCACTACCAAACAAACCCAACAAACACTGAAACCCTCCATCAAACCCATCGGAAAAATCACAACCAATGGATCTAAATCCAACCACCCAAACACCACCCAAATTTGACCCAAACGCCAGAAACCCAGGAACAAACTCACAACCTCCACGCCTCCACCATAGCTTTTCTGATCGAGCCTCCACGCCATTGCCTCCATTCTGTTGAAGAAGAGAGAGCAGGAAGAAGAGAAAGCAGAAAGAAAGAGAGAGAAAGATTATGATCTATAGAGAGAGGAGAGAGAAGATCAAACCGATTAAAATATATTTTTTTTTTTACCATTGAGCTACAGTGCGATTCTACATTTAGAATCACACTGTAGCACAATTGTATTTTTTTTACAATACTTGCATTTTACAACGCCTAATGGAGTGGGTTTTTGGGCTTGAAAGGTTAAAGGAGCTTTTATTTTGGCATTTAGCCTTTCCATTGCTGTTGCTCTAACTAGTATAGACAAGTCGTGAGTCTTGTATAGCAAAAATTACTGTTGACCTAATATTTTAAAAGTGTCTGAGATGTCATGAGCTTTGTAGGTTGATAATTCAACTAAGACTTTTTAATGTTTAAATCTTCCTCATCTTCTCTCTCGACTATCAATTAAAAAAAAAAAAAAAAAAAAACCCATTAGTGATTGGTTTTCGCCTTCCACCTGTACTAGTAGAAAGACATAAATTTCTACACAGGCACTTGGGTGGACTTGTTCATCCTTCCACCCATAGGAAGTAGGACTTAATTCGTTGGTGGCTGCTTCATCTTCCCTTAGGTAGGACTTAATTTTCAGCCAAGACACTCATAGTTTGCTTGGTTCGTCCTTCCACCTTCGGAACAAGGACTTAATTTTTACCAAGGCACCTGTGATTGACTTGGTTCGTCCTTCCACCGTAGGTAGTGGACTTAAATTTTTTTCAAGCACTCATTGGTGGCTTGGTTCTCCTTCCACCCGAAGGTAGGAGGATTAATTTTGTACCAAGGCACTTGTTGGTGGCCTGGTTAGTCCTTCCACCGATAGGTAGTGGACTTAAATTTCGACCAAGGCACCTAAGTTACTTCGGTTCGTCCTTCCACCCGTAGTAGGAGACTTAAATTTTGTACCAAGGCACCTGTTGGTGGCTTGGTTCAGTCCTTCCACCTGTAGGTAGAGGACTTAAATTTTGACCAAGACACTTTGAGTGACTTGGTTCGTCCTTCCACCTAGTAGGAGGACTTAAATTTTGTACCAAGGCACTTGTGGTGACTTGGTTCAGTCCTTCCACCCATAGGCAGTAGGACTTAAATTTTTATCCAAGGCACTCGTTGGTGCTTGGTTCGTCTTCCACCCGTAGGTAGAGGATTTAAATTTTGTACCAAGGCACTTGTGGTGCTTGGTCGTCCTTCCACCCGTAGGTAGAAGCACTTAAATTTTGACAAGGCACTGTAGAGGACTTATGGTTTGTCCTTCCACCATAGGTAGAGGACTTAAATTTTGTATCAAGGCACCTTGGTGCTTGGTTAGTCCTTCCACCGCTAGGTAGAGGACTTAAATTTCAGCCAAGACACCGTTGAGTGACTTGGTTCGTCCTTCCACCTGTAGGTAGAGGAATTAAATTTTGTACCAAGGCACTGTGGCTTGGTTCGTCCTTCCCCTAGGTAGAAGACTTAAATTTTGTACCAAGCACTATGTGGGCTTGGTTCAGTCCTTCCCTAGTAGGAGTAGGACTTAAATTTTCCAAGCATCGTGAGTGACTTGGTTGTCCTTCCACCCGTAGGTAGTAGGACTTAAATTTTTATCAAGGCTCTCGTTGGTGGCTTGGTTGTCCTTCCCCTGTAGGTAGGAGGACTAAATTTGACCAAAGCACTTGTGCTTGGTTCGTCCTTCACCCATAGGTAGAGACTTAAATTTTGTACAGGCACTTGAGTGACTGGTTCATCCTTCCACCCATAGGTAGAGGACTTAAATTTCGACAAGACACTCGTTGTCACTTGGTTCGTCCTTCCACCCGTAGGTAGAGGATTAAATTTTGTACAAGCACTTTGAGTGGCTTTTCGTCCTTCCACCTTAGGTAGAAGGACTTAAATTTCACAAAGGACTCATTGGTGGCTTGGTTCGTCCTTCCACCTGTAGGAGAGACTTAAATTTTGTACAGGCACTTGTGGTGATTGGTTGTCCTTCCACCTAGGTAGAGGACTTAAATTTCAAGGCACTCGTGAGTGACTTGGTTCGTCCTTCCACCGTAGGTAGAGGATTAAATTTTTTACAGGCACTTGTTGAGTGGCTTGGTTCAGTCCTTCCACCCTAGGTAGGAGGATATTAAATTTTGTACAAGCACTTGTTGGGCTTGGTTGTCCTTCCACCTAGGTAGAGGACTTTAAATTTCGACCAAGGCACCGTGAGTGACTTGGTCGTCCTTCCACCTAGGTAGAAGAGCTTAATTTTGTACCAAGGCACTTGTAGTGACTTGGTTCGTCCTTCCACCGTAGTAGTAGGACTTAAATTTTTTACAGGCACTTGGTGGCTTGGATGTCTCCTTCCACCGTAGTAGGAGGACTTAAATTTTGTACAAGCACTTGTTGGTAGCTTGGTTAGTCTTCCACCTGTAGGTAGAGGACTTAAATTTCGACCAAGGCACTCGTAGAGTGACTTGGTTCGTCCTTCCACCCTAGGTAGAAGATTAAATTTTTACCAAGGCACTTGTGAGTGCTTGTGTCCTCCCACCTGTAGGTAGAAGGACTTAAATTTCTCAAGACACTCGTTGGTGGCTTGGTTCGTCCTTCCACATGTGAGAGAGATCTAAATTTTTATTAGGCATGTTGTGAGTCTTGGTTCGATCCTTCCACACTAGGTAGGAGGACTTAAATTTTGTACCAAGGCACTTGTTGTGGCTTGGTCTGTCCTTCCACCCGTAGGTAGTAAGACTTTATTTCACAGTGTCTTGGTTCGTCCTCCACCTAGGAGAACTTAAATTTTTCCAAGGCATGTAGTGACTTGGTCGTCCTTCACCTAGGTAGTAGGATTTAAATTTCGACCAAGACACTCAGTGGTGCTTGGTTCGTCCTTCCACCTATGGGTAGAAGGACTTAAATCTTGGAAACACTTCTTATATTTACCTTTACCCATTTTTTTTCATACCCTTTAAATTTACCCTACATTACGTCCTAATAAAGTCCTTATTTGATCTTGAAGATTGTGTAGTTCAGATATTGATATGGCTGAATAAAAAGTGTGGTATAATTCTTTTTTTGGCATCTTTTCATGAGACTACTTGTTCTTTCTGGATTAAGTATTTTTCTTGTGATTTATATTTGAGAATCTCTTTCTCCTTTCTCATTTAGTTTTTCTTCATTTTTCCATTGAGGACAATGTGAAATTTAAGGTTGGGAAAGGGAATTTATTTTATTTATTTCAAAAAAAAAAAAATTCTTTTGCCTAGCTTTTGGTTTGTGTTTTAAGTTCATTATACTACTCTTGCTTAAAGAATTTCGTTGCTTTTATGCTGAATTCATTGCACATGCACGTAGCCACTCAGACACAACTTGTTGTTGAAGGATAAAAATGATTAGAAAATCTTGATGATAATAATGTGGAGACTATAACCCTTGTGAGTTTTGAGCCAATCATTATTTTTGGAGGTTATTTATTTTTTTTCTAATATTTAAGTTAATTTGGAAGTGCGTCACATATTTCCCTTGTTTTAGTCTCATTGTTCTTGCCTTTGGCCAGAAAAAATGATTTTATGCCACACTTGAAACTTTTGAAGTCATTGATGTTGAATAAGCTATACTAGTCTTTAAGAAATGAGATTAGGCCATTTTTGTCTACTTTGAGCCATATATGTGTTTTTTTTTTTTATACATTATCGCTAGTCACCTTATTGAGCCTTTTAATTAGCCTTTCTTTCTTAAAGCCCTTGTCCGTAGTGTTTTAAGATGGAATTTGATCAGTTTGTTTCAATGTGGTGGTTTGTGCGAGAATTCAAAGAAGAAAAAATTGTACAGAGTTCCATTTATTCCAATGTTTGAGTTGCTTAGTAACTAGGGGTATTCATTACCAATGTTTACTCTTATGTCAAATTGTAACTTGAAATATGAGTATGCAAAGCACTTCAAGTTTGTGACTTGTTGAGTAACTGGGTGCATTCATCACAAATGCTGCATTCACGTCAAAAGATAAGTGACGACCTGAAGTAAGTAAGTAAAAAAAAGGGGGGGGGGGTAAATAAAAGGGTTCTCATCAAATTTTGAGAAGTGAAATGTAAAGGAGTATTGCTTTGAAGAAGAAGAGTTGAAAAAAAATGTTGAATGGAAATTCCAAAAGAGTTGACATTCCGATAAATCTTGAAAACACTTCTTATATTTACCTTTACCCATTTTTATTTCATACCCTTTACTTTTACCCTACATTACATCCTAATAAAGTCCTTATTTGATCTTGAAGATTGTGTAGTTCAGATATTGATATGACTGAATAAAAGTGTGGTATAAATTCTTTTTTGGCATCTTTTCATGAGACTACTTGTTCTTTCTTGATTAAGTGTTTTTCATTGATTTATATGTGAGATTTTTATTTTTCTTACATTATTCCACTCACATATATTGTTGAGAGTGTTACACCCCATTTCAGAGTGATTTCATTTGTTGAGTGATAACACTGGAAAGATTTGAGTTGAAGCATACTTTCAAATAGAAATTCAAGTCAAGTTTATTCTAAAACTAAGAGTATGTTTGGGTTGGCTACCACTTTTCACTCACAATGAGTTTTGATGGCATGAGAAATTTCTTTAGCATTTGTAGCGTTTTTGAACTTGAACTAATCCTCTTTGCAAAGGCAATTGAAAAAAAAAATGGACTTTCTTTGTTTTGTTTTTTAGTATTCATTCTCAGAATTTGTGGGTATATTCCCTGCAAACCTCACGAGACTACAACTCGTCCATTGGTGTAAGCTAGGGGTTTAAAGGCTTTTTGCATACGCTAAATCAATCGAAATTTCCAGCGAAAGTGGATTAGTTAGGATATTTTCTTTATTTTGTTTTACTCTTTATCTGTTTTGCTCGAGGACTAGCAAAAATATAGGTTTGGGGGTATTTGATGTGCATGAAATATATACAATAAAGTACTCACATATCTACATATTTAGCTTTAGTTTTATGTTATTTTGTTACTGATTATATTATCTTTGTGTTGCAAGTAATAAGGGCTTTTCATGTAAAGTGGGGCTAGGCCAATTAAATTCAAGTCCAATTGGAGCAAGAAATTAAAGGAAATTTACACCAAATCCAAGTCCAATTCGGATTAGGATTCCAGCCTGCACATTAATTAGTATTTTGGCATAACTTTCGGCTCAGATATCCAATCGAGATGATTCAAGCTGAGCTGGAAAGTTAACTTAAAGGGCTACAGCTTGTAGTTTACCAAAAGTCCGAATTCTGATTAAATGGGCCAAAATCGTCGGTTAAATGAAGCCTAAAAACCTGATTTTCTCCAAACGGGAATTCAACTTGTAATAGGATTCCTTGACCTATTTGAAGGATCTTTATGGTAAAAAGAAGAGGAGAGAAACCTGAGAGGAAAGGAGGCACCGCATAGAAGATTTGCTTTTGGCAGTCTTTCAAAAGAGGAGTATCTGAGGACAAAGGCAAGAGCTTCATGTTGATCAACCAATGCAGATGAAAGACATAAGTTTTATTTGTTTTCTTTTCAATTTTATTATGAACTAAATTTTATTTTCTAGAGCATTGATGTAGTCTAGCAATGAACACACAATTTATTTTCTAAGTTATTCTATTTTTAATATTTCTATGATTGAGTGTTTAATTCTTATTATTAATGCTTACTATTTTTTACAAATTATAGTTTGATCAATTGAATTACAATGAGACCGAGAGGTGATTTGTTATTTTAGTTCTAGAATTAAACACCATTAGTTGAGCGAAAGTAGAGATGCTTTACCGCGACTAGTGTGATTTTTCAAAAAATTCAAAGTACGTANAAAAAAAAAAAAAAAAAAAAACCAAAAGTGTTGTTTAAGACAAATTCATAATATTTTTTTTTTTTGTTGAGAAAAGACAAGTTAATTGTCGGCTACCTATATATGCCGCTAATTTTGTCGCGCTTGCCAGCCAACTCATTATATTAGAATGAGATCCATTTCATAAAGAAATAGTTCTTGTTGCTTCTTTGCTCCTTACTTCAAATCCTAGGTTGGTGCTAGGGTTCCGAACTTCACTCTCTAAGCTGAGTAATTTAACATTTTTGCTTTAAAAGAAGTCACTGTGATTAGTAATCATCAAACTTAAAAACAATAAAAATACTTTTGGTCAACTTCTTGTTTTGTCGTTTAATTTCCACAAAAAGTAATGATTCTTCAATTAATTAAATTCACATAGAGATATGGAATTGTTAGTTGAAGATATTTGTGATATTATTCGAGAGAAGATATTGAATACTTGAGGAATTTTTAATCATCAATGGGAGATTATTAGAATTTAATAATTAGGAAGGATAAATTGGGTGGGATTTGTTAGGTGAAATCAATCGCTCTAGATCCATTCATATCATATTTTTACACTGTTATATTTTTACGCTTTCTTAATTCTTTTTATTCGTAGATTTATTTTTATTAAATAGTTTAATTTAATTCAAATAGTAGAATATTCCATTTATTTTCGATTTTTCCAAATAGTAATTAATTTAGTGAATTTCGGTATTCAATAACATAGTTAATCCTTGTGGGTTCGACCTTCGTTTTCTAAAAACACTTTACTACTTGTTACGATTCTGTGCACTTGCAGATTATTTTACGTGAACATAGGACTTAAATTTTTTACCAAGGCACACGTTGGTGGCCTGGTTCGTCCTTCCACCTGTAGGTAAAAGGACCTAAATTTTGACCAAGATACTCATTGATGGCTTGGTTTGTCCTTCCACCTATCAGTAGAAGGACTTAAATTTTGTACCAAGGCACTTGTGGGTGACTTGGTTCGTCCTTCCACCCATAGGCAGTAGGACTTAAATTTTTTCCCAAGGCACTCGTTGGTCGCTCGGTTCGTCCTACCACCCGTAGGTAGGAGGACTTAAATTTTGTACCAAGGCACTTGTTGGTGGCTTGGTTAGTCCTTCCACCCGTAGGTAGAAGCACTTTAAATTTTGACAAAGGCACCTACGAGAGACATGGTTTGTCCTTCCACCCATAGGTAGGAGGACTTAAATTTTGTATCAAGGCACTTCTTGGTAGCTTGGTTAGTCCTTCCACCCATAGGTAGTAGGACTTTAAAATTCAGCCAAGGCACCCGTGAGTGACTTGATTCGTCCTTCCACCTGTAGGTAGAAAGAATTAAATTTTGTACCAAGGCACTTGTGAGTAACTTGATTCGTCCTTCCACCCGTAGGTAGGAGGACTCAAATTTTGTATCAAGGCACATGTTGGTAGCTTGGTTAGTCCTTCCACCCGTAGGTAGTAGGACATTAAATTTCGGCCAAGGCACCCGTGAGTGACTTGGTTCGTCCTTCCACCTGTAGGTTGAAAGACTTAAATTTTGTATCAAGGAACTTGTGAGTGACTTGGTTCATCCTTCCACCTGTAGCTAGTAGGACTTAAATTTTTTATCAAGGCACTTGTTGGGAGCTTCGTTCGTCCTTCCACCCATAGGAAGGACGACATATATTTTGTACTAAGGCACTTATTGGTGACAGCACTTAAATTTCGACCAAGACACTCGATGGTGGCCTAGTTCGTCCTTCCACCCATCGGTAGAAGGGATTAGATTTTGTACGAAGCCACTTGTGAGTGACTTGGTTCGTCATTCCACCTGTAGGTAGTAGGATTTAAATTTTTTTTTAAGGCACACGATGGTGGCTTGGATCGTCCTTCCACTCGTAGGTAGGAGGACTTAAATTTTGTACTAAGGCACTTGTTCGTAGCTTGGTTAGTCCTTCCACCTGTAGGAAGAAGGACTTAAATTTCGACCAAGACACTCGTAAGTGACTTGGTTCGTCCTTTCACCCGTAGGTAGAAGGATTTAAATTTTTTACCAAGGCACTCGTTAGTGGCTTGGTCCATCCTTACACCTGTAGGTAGAAGAACTTAAATTTCAATCAAGACACTCGTTGGTGGCTTGGTTCGTCCTTCCACATGTCGAGAGAAGATCATAAATTTTTTATCCTGGCAGTTGTGAGTAACTTGGTTCGTCCTTCCACACTTAGGTAGGAGGACTTAAATTTTGTACCAAGGCACTTGTTGATAGCCTCGTCTGTCCTTCCACCCGTAGGTAGTAAGACTATACATTTTGACTACTGCACCCATGAGTGACTTGGCTCGTCCTTACACCTGTAGGTAACTGGATTTAAATTTCGACCAAGACACTCAGTGGTGCTTGGTTCGTCCTTCCACCTATGGGTAGAAGGACTTAAATTTTGTACTGAGGCACTTGTGGGTGACTTGGTTCGCCCTTCCACCCTTTTGTAGTAGGACCTAAATTTTTTTTCCAGGTGGCTGTTGGAGGCTTGGTTCGTCCTTCCACCCATAGGTAAGAGGACTTAAATTGTGTACCATCCCACTTGTTGGTGGCTTGGTTAGTCATTCCATCCGTAGGAAGAAAGATTTAAATTTTGTACCAAGGCACATGTGAGTGACTTTGCTCCATCTTCCACCCGTAGGCAGTAGGAATTAAATTTTTTACCAAGACACTTGTTGGTGGCTTGGTTCGTCCTTGCACCTGTAGTTAGAAGGACTTAAATTTCGACCAAGAGACTCGTTGGTGGCTTGGTTCGCCCTTCCACCTATCAATAAAAGGACTTAAATTATGTACCAAGGCACTTGTAAGTGACTTAGTTCGTCCTTCAACACGTAGGTAGTAGGACTTAAATTTTTTTCAAGGTACTCGTTGGTGGCTTGGTTCGTCCTTCCACCCGTAGGTAGGAGGACTTAAATTTTGTACCAAGGCACTCGTTGGTGGCTTCGTTAGTCCTTCCACCCACAGGTTGTAGGACTTTAAATTTTAACCAAGGCACTAGTGAGTTGGTTCATCCTTCCACCCGTAGGTAGAAAGACTTAAATTTTGCACGAAGGCACTTGAGAGTAACTTAGTTCGTCCTTCCACCCGTAGGCAGTAGGACTTCAATTTTTTAACAAGACCCTCGTTGGTGGGTTGGTTCGTCCTGCCACCTGTAGGCAGAAGGACTTAAATTTTGACCAGGACACTCGTTGGTGGCTTGGATTGTCCTTCCACCTATCAGGAAAAGGACTTAAATTTTTAACCAAGGCACTTGTGAGTAACTTGGTTCTTCCTTCCACCAGTAGGTAGTAGGACATAAATTTTTTTTGAACGCACTCGTTAGTGGGTTGGTTTGTCCTTCCTCCAGTAGGTAGGGCGACTTAAATTTTGTACCAAGGCACTTGTTGGTGGATTGGTTAGTCCTTCCACCCGTAGGTAGTAGGACTTTAAATTTCAACAAAAGCACCCGTGAGTGACATAGTTCGTCCTTCCACCTGTAGGTAGAAAGACTTAAATTTCGACCAAGACACTCGTGAGTGACTTGGTTCGTCCTTCCACCCGTAAGTATAGGGACTTAAGCTTTTTCCAAGGCACTCGTTGGAGGCTTGGTTCGTCCTTTCACCTAGAGGCAAAAGGATGTAAAATTTGACCAAGACACTCGTTGGTGGCTTCGTTTGTCCTTCCACCTATTGGGAGACAATCTTAAATTTTGTGCCCTAGCACTTTTCAGTGACTTGGTTCTTCCTTCCACCCGTTGGTAGTAGGACTTAAATTTTTTTCTAGGCACCCATTGAGGGTTGGATTCATCCTTCTACCCGTTGGAAGGAGGACTTAAATTTTGTACCAAGACACTTGTTGGTGGCCTGGTTAGTCCTTCCACCCGTACGTAGTTCAACTTTAAATTTCGACCAAGGCACCCGTGAGAGGCTTGGTTCGTCCTTCCACTCGTAGGTAGTAGGACTTAAATTTTTTACCAAGGCATTCATTGGTGGATTGGTTCGTCCTTCCAACCGTAGGCATAAGGACTTAAATTTCGACCAAGAAACTCGTGGGTGGCTCGGTTCGTCCTTCCACCTGTCGGGAGAAGATCTTAAATTTTGTACCAAGGCACCTGTGAGTGACTTGGTTCATCCTTCCACCCGTAGGTAGAAGGATGTAATTTTGTACCAAGGCACATGTTGGTGGCTTGGTTAGTCCTTCCACCCGTAGGTAATAGAACTTTAAATTTCGCCTAAGGCACCAGTGAGAGACTTGGTTCGTCTTTCCACCCATAGGTAGAAAGACTTAAATTTTGTAGCAGGGCACTTATGAGGGACTTGGTTCGTCTATCCACTTGTCAGTAGTAGGACTTAAATTTTTTACCAGGGCCTCATTGGTGGATTGGTTCGTCCTTCCACCTGTAGGTAGAAGGACTTAAATTTCAACCAAGAAACACGTTGGTGGCTTGGTTCGTCCTTACACTTGTCGGGAGAAGATCTTAAATTTTGTTCCAAGTCACTTGTGATTGACTTGGTTCGTCCTTCCACCCGTAGGTTGTAGGACTTAAATTTTGTGCCAAGGCACTTGTTGGTGGCTTGGTTAGTCCTTCCACCCATAGGTAGTAGGACTTTAAGTTTCGACCAAGGCACCCGTGAGAGACTTAGTTCGTCTTTCCACCCATAGGTAGAAACACTTAAATTTTGTATCAAGGCACTTGTGAGTGACTTGGTTCGTCCATCCACCCGTAGGTCGTAGGACTTAAATTGTTTACCAAGGCACTCGTTGGTAGATTGGTTCGTCCTTCCATCCGTAGGTAGAAGGACATAAATTTCGACCAAGAAACTCGTTGGTGGCTTGGTTCGTCCTTCCACCTGTCGGGAGAAGATCTTAAATTTTGTGCCAAGACACCCGATGGTGGCTTGGTTCGTCCTTCCACCCATATGTTGGAGGACTTAAATTTTGTTCCAAGGGACTTGTTGGTGGCTTGGCTAGTCCTTCCGCCCGTAGGTTGCTGGACTTTAAATTTTGACCAAGGCATCAGTGAGAGAGTTGGTTCATCCTTCCACTCGTAGATAGAAAGAATTAAATTTTGTACCAGGCACTTTTGAGTAACATGGTTCGTCCTTCCACCCGTAGGCAGTAGGACTTAAATTTCTTACGAAGGCACCCGTTGTTAGCTTTGTTCGTCCTGCCACCTGCAGGTCGAACGAATTAATTTTCTACCAAGACACTCGTTGGTGGATTGGATCGTCCTTCCACCTATCGGTAAAAGGACTTAAATTTTGAACCAAGGCACTTGTGAGTAACTTGGTTCGTCCTTCCACCCGTAGGTAGTAGGACTTAAATTCTTTTTCAAGGCCCTCGTTGGGGGCTTGGTTCGTCATTCCACCCGTTGGTAGGTGGAATTAAATTTTGTACCAAGGCACTTGTTGGTGGCTTGGTTAGTCCTTCCACCCGTACATAGTAGCACATTAAATTTTGACAAAGGCACCCACGAGTGACATGGTTTATCCATCCACCCATAGGTAGAAATATTTAAATTTTGTACCAAGGCACTTGTGAGTACTTAAATTTTGTACCAAGGCACTTGTTGGTGGCTTGGTCAGTCCTTCCCCCCGTAGGTAGTAGGACTTTAAATTTCAGCCATAGCAGCTGTGAATGACTTAGTTCATCCTTCCACCCGTTTGTTAAAAGACTAAAATTTTGTATCAAGGCACTTGTGAGTGACTTGGTTCACCCTTCCACCCGTAGGTAATGGGACTTAAATTTTTTACCAAGGCACACGTTGGTGGCCTGGTTTGTCCTTCCACCAATCGGTAAAAGGACTTAAATTTCAACCAAGACACTCATTGGTGGCTTGGTTCGTCCTTCCACCTATCGGCGGAAGGACTTCAATTTTGTACCAAGGCACTTCTGAGTAACTTGGTTTGTCCTTCCACCCGTAGGTAGTAGGAATTAAATTTTTTTTCAAAGCACTCGTTGGTGGCTCAGTTTGTCCTTCCACCCATAGGCAGGAGGACTTAAATTTTGTACCAAGACACTTGTGGGTGGCTTGGTTAGTCATTCCACCTAGAGGTAGTAGCACTTTAAATTTTGACAAAGGCACCCGTGAGTGACATGGTTTGTCCATCCACCCGTAGGTAGAAAGACTTAAATTTTCTACTAAAGCACTTGTGAGTAACTGGGTTCGTCCTTCCACCCGTAGGTAGGAGGACTTAAATTTTGTACCAAGGCACTTGTTGGTGGCTTGGTTAGTCCTTACCCCCGTAGGTAGTAGGACTTTATATTTCAGCCATGGCAACCATGAGTGACTTGGTTCATCCTTTCACCTGTTTGTTAAAAGACTTAAATTTTGTGTCAAGACACTTATGAGTGACTTGGTTCACCCTTCCACCCATAGGTAGTAGGACTTCAATTTTTTACCAAGGCACACGTTGGTGTCCTAGTTCGTCCTTCCACCAGTAGGTAAAAGGGCTTAAATTTCAACCAAGACACTCATTGGTTGCTTGGTTCATCCTTCCACCTATCGGTGAAAGGACTTCAATTTTGTACCAAGGCACTTGTGAGTAACTTTGCTTCTCCTTCTACCCGTAGGTAGTAGGAATTAAATTTTTTTTCAAGGTACTCGTTGGTGGCTCGGTTTGTCCTTTCACCCGTAGGCAGGAGGACTTAAATTTTGTACCAAGGCACTTGTGGGTGGCTTGGTTAGTCCTTCCACCCGTAGGTAGTAGCACTTTGAATTTTGACAAAGGCAACCGTGAGTGACGTGGTTTGTCCATCCACCCGTAGGTAGAAAGACTTAAATTTTGCATTAAAGCACTTATGAATAACTGGGCTCTTCCTTCCACCCGTAGGTAGGAGGACTTAAATTTTGTCCCGAGGCACCTGTTGGTGGCTTGGTTAGTCCTACCACCCATTGGTAGTAGAACTTTAAATTTCAGCCTTGGCACCTATGAGTGACTTGGTTCGACCTTCTGCCCGTTGGTTAAGAGACTTGAATTTTGTATCAAGGCACTTGTGAGTGACTTGGTTCGTCCTTCCACCCATAGGTAGTAAGACATAAATTTTTTATCAAGGCACTCGTTGGGGGCTTGGTTCGTCCTACCACCTGTTGGAAGGAGGACTTATATTTTGTACCAAGCCACTTGTTAGTGGCTTGGTTTGTCCTAACACCTGTAGGTAGCAAGAATTAAATTTCGACCAAGACACTCGATGGTGGCTTGGTTCGTCCTTCCACCCGTAGGTAGGAGGACTTAAATTTCAACCAAGACACACGTTGTTTACTTGTTTCGTCCTTCCACATATCGAGAGAAAATCTTAAATTCTGTACCCTGGCACTTATGAGTAACTTGGTTTGTCCTTCCACCCATAGGTAAGAGGACTTAAATTTTGTTCCAAGGCACTTGTTGATGGCTTTGTTTGTCCTTCCACCTGTAGGTAGTAGGACTTTAAATTTTGACCACTGCACCCGTGAGTGACTTGGTTCATTCTTACACCTATAAGTAGCAGGATTTAAATTTCGATAAGACACTCATTGGTGGCTTGGTTCGTCCCTCTACCTATCGGTAAAAGGACTTAAATTTTCTACCTAGGCACTTGTGAGTGACTTGGTTCGTCCTTCCACCCATTTGTAGTAGGCCATAAATTTTTTATCAAGGCGCTCGTTAGGGGCTTCGTTCGTCCTTCCACCTATAGGTAGAAGGACTTAAATTTTCTACCGAGGCACTTGTTGGTGGCTTGGTTAGCCTTTCAACTCGTAGGAAGAAAGATTTAAATTTTGTACCAAGGAACTTGTGGGTGACTTGGTTACTCCTTCCACCCATAGGTAGTAGGAATTAAATTTTTTACCGAGGCACTCGTTGGTGGCTTGGTTCTTCCTTGCACCTGTAGTTAGAAGCACTTAAATTTTGACCAAGAGACTCGTTGGTGGCTTGGGTCGTCCTTCCACCCACAGGTAGGAGAACTTAAATTTTGTACCAAGGCACTTTTTGGTAGCTTGGTTTGTCCTTCCACCTGTAGATAGTAGGACTTCAATTTTGACCAGGACATTCATGAGTAACTTGTTTCGTCCTTCCACCCGTAGGTAGAAGGACTTCAATTTTTTACTAAGGCACTCTTTGGTGGCTTGGTTCATCCTTACACCAGTAGGTAGAAGGACTTAAGTTTCGACTAGGACACTCGTTGGTGGCTTCGTTTGTCCTTCCACGTGTCAGGAGAAAATCTTAAATTTTGTACCCTGGCACTAGTGAGTGACTTAGTTCGTCCGTCCGCCTGTAGGTTGGAGGTCTTAAATTTTGTAACAAGGCACTAGTTGGTGGCTTGGTTTGTCCTTCCTCCCATAGGTAGTAGGACTTTAAATATTGACCACTGCACCCGTGAGTGACTTGGATCGTCCTTACACCTGAAGGTAGCAGGATTTAAATTTCGACCAAGAAAGTCAATGGTGGCTTGGTTCGTCCTTCCACCTATCGGTAGAAGGGCTTAAATTTTGTACCAAGGCACTTGTAAGTGACTTGCTTCATCCTTCTACCCGTTTATAGTAGGACTTAAATTTTTTATCAAGGCGCTCGTTGGGGGCTTGGTTCATCATTCCACCCGTTGATAGGTGGACTTAAATTTTGTACTAAGGCACTTGTTGGTGGCTTGGTTAGTCCTTCCACCCGTACATAGTAGCATTTTAAATTTTGACAAAGGCACCCGAGAGTGACATGGTTTGTCCATCCACCCGTAGGTAGAAAGACTTAAATTTTGTACCAAGGCAGTTGTGAGTAACTGGGTTCATCCTTCCATCCGTAGGTAGGAGGACTTAAATTTTGTACCGAGGCACTTGTTGGTGACTTGGTTCGTCCTTCCACCCGTAGGTTAAAAGTCTTAAATTTTGTATCAAAGCACTTGTAAGTTACTTGGTTCGTCCTTCCACCCGTAGGTAGTAGGACTTAAATTTCTTACCAAGGCACACGTTGGTGGCCTGGTTCGTCCTTCCACCAATAGGTAAAAGGACTTAAATTTCGACCAAGACACTCATTGGTGGCTTAGTTCGTCCTTCCACCTATCGGTGGAAAGACTTGAATTTTGTACCAAGGCATTTATGAGTGACTTGGTTTGTCCTTCCACCCGTAGGTAGTAGGACTTAAATATTTTTTCAAGGCACTTGTTGGTGGCTCGGTTCGTCCTTCCACCCGTAGGTAGGAGGACTTGAATTTTGTACCAAGGCACTTGTTGGTGGCTTGGTTAGTCCTTCCACCTGTAGGTAGTAGCATGTTAAATTTTGACAAAGGCACCCGTGAGAGACATGGTTTGTCCATCCACCCGTAGGTAGAAAGACTTAAATTTTGTACTAAAGCACATGTGAGTAACGGGGTTCGTCCTTCCACCCGTAGGTAGGAGGACCTAAATTTTGTACCAAGGCACTTGTTGGTGGCTTGGTTAGTCCTTCCATCTGTTGGTAGTAGGACTTTAAATTTCAGCCGTGGCACCTGTGAGTGACTTGGTTCGTCCTTCCACCCGTTAGTTAAAATACTTAAATTTTGCATCAAGGCAATTGTGAGTGACTTGGTTTGTCCTTCCCCCCAAAGGTAGTAGGACTTAAATTTTTTATCAAGGCACTCGTTGAGGGCTTGGTTCGTCCTTCCACCTGTAGGAAGGAGGACTTATATTTTGCACCGAGGCACTTATTAGTGGCCTGGTTCGTCCTAATACCTGTAGGTAGCAGGACTAAATTTCAACCAAGATACTCGATGGTGGCTTGGTTCGTCCTTCCACCCGTAGGTAGAAGGACTTAAACTTTTTACCGAGGAACTCGTTGGTGGCATGGTTCATCCTTACACCTATAGGTAGTAGGATTTAAATTTCGACCAAGACACATGTTGGTGTCTTGTTTCGTCATTCCACATGTCGGGAGAAGATTTTAAATTTTGGACCCTGGCACTTGTGGGAAACTTAGTTCGTCCTTCCACCTATAGGTTGGAGGACTTAAATTTTGTACCAAGGCCCTCGTTGGTGGCTTGGTTCGTCCTTGCACCCGTTGTTAGAAGCGCTTAAATGTTGACCAAGAGACTCGTTGGTGGCTTGGTTCATCCTTCCACCCATTGGAAGGAGGACTTAAATTTTGTACCAAGGCACTTGTTGGTATCTTGGTTAGTCCTTCCACACGTAGGTAGTAGGACTCGAATTTTGACCTAGACACCCGTGAGTAACTTGGTTCGTCCTTCCATCCGCATGTGGAAGGACTTAAATTTTTTACTAAGGCACTCTTTGGTGGCTTGGTTCGTCCTTACACCAGTAGGTAGAAGGACTTAAGTTTCGACCAGGACACTTGTTGGTGGCTTGGTTCATCCTTGCACGTGTCGAGAGAAGATCTTAAATTTTGGACCCTGGCACTTATGTGTAACTTAGTTCGTCCTTCCTCCTATATGTTAGAGGACTTAAATTTTGTATCAAGGCACTCGTTGATGGCTTAGTTCGTCCTTGCGCCCATAGTTACAAGCACTTAAATTTTGACCAAGAGACCCGTTAGTGGCTTGGTTTGTCCTTCCACCCATTGGTAGGAGGACTTAAATTTTGTACCAAGGCACTTGTTGGTAGCTTGGTTAGTCCTTCCACCCGTAGGTAGTAGGACATAAATCTCAACCAGGACACCTGTGAGTAACTTGGTTCGTCCTTCCACCCGTAGGTAAAGGGACTTAAATTTTTTACTAAGGCACTCTTTGGTGGCTTGGATCGTCCTTACACCAGTAGGTAAAAGGACTTAAGTTTCAACCAGGACACTCGTTAGTGGCTTGGTTTGTCTTCCGCATGTCAGGAGAAGATCCTAAATTTTGTACCCTGGCACTTGTGGGTAACATAGTTGGTCCTTCCACCCATAGGTTGGAGGACTTAAACTTTGTACCAAGGCATTAGTTCGTGGTTTGGTATGTCCTTCCTCCCGTAGGTAGTAGGACTTTAAATTTTGATCACTGCACTCGTGAGTGACTTGGATCATCCTTACACCTATAGGTAGCAGGATTTAAATTTCAACCAAGACACTCGATGGTGGCTTGGTTCGTCCTTCCACCTATCAGTAGAAGGGCTTAAGTTTTGTACCAAGGCACTTGCAAGTGACTTGGTTCATCCTTCCACCTGTTTGTAGTAGGACTTAAATTTTTTATCAAGGCGCTCGTTAAGGGCTTGGTTTGTCCTTCCACTCATAGGTAGGAGGACTTAAATTTTGTACCAAGGCACTTGCTGGTGGCTTGGTTAGTCTTTCCACCCATAGGAAGAAAGATTCAAATTTTGTACCTAGGCACTTGTGAGTGACTTGGTTCGTCCTTCCACTCTTAAGCAGTAGGAATTGAATTTTTTACAAAGGCACTCGTTGGTGGCTTGGGTCGTCCTTGCTCCTGTAGTTAGAAGGAGTTAAATTTTGAACAAGAGACTCGTTGATGGCTTGGTTCGTCCTTCCACCTATCAGTTGATGGTCGTAAATTGTGTACCAAGGTACTTGTGAGTGATTTGGTTCATCCTTCCACCCATAGGTAGTAGGACTTAAATTTTTTTTCAACTCACTTATTGGTGGCTTGGTTCGTCCTTCCACCCGTTGGTAGGAGGACTTAAGTTTTTTACCAAGGCACTTGTTCATGGCTTGGTTAGTCCTTCCACCCGTAGGTAGAAGGACTTTAAATTTTGACCAAGGCACCAGTGAGTGAGTTGGTTCATCCTTCCACCCGTACATAGAAACACTTAAATTTTATACCAAGGCACTTGTGAGTAACTTCGTACGCCCTTCCACTCGTAGGTAGGAGGATTAAATTTTGTAAAACGACATTTGTTGGTGGCTTGGTTAGTCCTTCCACCCGTAGGTATTAGGACTTTAAACTTGAACCAAGGCACCCATGTGTGACATAGTTTGTCCTTCCACCCGTAGGTAGAGATACTTAAATTTTGTACCAAGGCAACCGTGAGTGACTTGGTTTGTCCTTCCACCCGTAAGTAGAAAGAACTAAATTTTGTACCAAGACACTTGTGAGTGACCAGGTTCGTCCTACCAACTATTGGAAGTAGGACTTAAATTTTTTACCAAGGCACACATTGGTGGCCTGGTTCGTCCTTCCACCTGCAGGTAAAAGGACCTAAATTTTAACCAAGACACTCATTGACGGCTGGGTTTGTCCTTCCATGAATCGGTACAAGGATATAAATTTTGTACCAAGACACTTGTGAGTGACTTGGTTCGTCCCTCCACCCGTAGGTAGTAGGACTTAAATTTTTTTTCAAGACACTCGTAGGTGGCTCAGTTCGTCCTTCCACCCATAGGTAGGGGGACTTAAATTTTGTACCAAGGCACTTATTGGTGTCTTGGTTAGTTCTTCCACCCGTAGGTAGTAGCACTTTAAATTTTGACAAAGGCACTCGTGAGTGACATGATTTGTCCATCCACCCGTAGGTAGAAAAACTTAGATTTTGTACCAAGTCACTTGTGAGTAACTTGGTTTGTCCTTCCACCCACAAGTAGGAGGACTTAAATTTTGTACCAAGGCACTTGTTGGTGGCTTAGTTAGTCCTTCCACCCGTAGGTAGTAGGACTTTAAACTTTGACAAAGGCAACCGTGAGTGACATGGTTTGTCTTTCCGCCCGTAGGTAGAAAGACTTAAATTTTATACCAAGGCACCTGTGAGTAACTTGGTTCGTCCTTCCACCTGTAGGTAGCAGGACATTAAATTTCAACCAAGGCACCCGTGACTAACTCGGTTCATCCTTCCACCCGTTGGTTGAAAGAATTAAGCTTTATTTCAAGGCACTTGTGAGTGACTTGGTTCGTCCTTCCACCCGTAGGTAGTAGGACTTAAATTTTTTATCAAGACACTCTTTGGGGGCTTGGTTTGTCCTTCTACCCGTAGGTAAGAGGACTTAGATGTTGTACCAAGGCACTAGTTGGTGGCTTGGTTCATCCTTACACCTTTAGGTGGCAGGACTTAAATTTCGACCAAGACACTCGATGGTGGCTTGGTTCGTCCTTCCACCCATCGATAGAAGGACTTAAATTTTGTACCATGGCACTTGTGAGTGACTTGGTTCGTCCTTCCACCCGTAGGTAGTAGGACTTAAATTTTTTTTCAAGGCACTCATTGATGGGTTGGTTCGTCCTTGCAACCGTAGGTAGGAGGAGTTAAATTTTGTACCAAGGCACGTGTTGGTAGCTTGGATAGTCCTTCCACCTGTAGGCAGTAGGACTTTGAATTTTGAATAAGTTACAAGTGAGTAACTTGGTTTGTCCTTCCACCTTAGATAAAAAGACTTCAATTTTGTACTAAGGCACTTGTGTGTAACTTGGTTCGTCCTTGCTCCAGTCGGTAGAAGGACTTAAATTTTGTGTCAAGGCACTTTTGAGTGACTTGGTTCGCCCTTCCACCTGTAGGTAGTAGGACTTAAATTTTTTTTCAAGGCACTCGTCGGTGGCTTGGTTCGTCCTTCCTCCTATAAGTAGGAGGACTTAAATTTCGATTAAGACACTCGCTGGTGGCTTGGTTCGTCCTTCCACCTGTCGTTAGAAGGACTTAAATTTTGTACCAAGGCACTTGTGAGTGACTTGGTTCATTCTTCCACTCGTAGGCAGTGGGACTTAAATTTTTTTTCAAGGCACTCATTGGTGGCTTGGTCGTCCTTCCTCCCATAGGTTGGAGGACTTAAACTTTGTACCAAGGTACTTGTTGGTGGCTTGGTTAGCCCTTCCACCCGTAGGTGGTATGACTTTAAATTTTCACCAAGGCACCCGTGAGTGACTTAGTTCGTCCGTCCACCTATAGGCAGAATGACTTAAATTTTGTAACAAGGCACTTGTGAGTGACTTGGTTCATCCTTCCACTCATAGGTATTAGGACTTAAATTTTTTACCAGGTCACTCGTTGGTGGCTTGGTTCTTTCTTCCACCTTTAGGGAGAAAGACTTAAATTTCAACCAAGACACTCGTTGGTGGCTTGGTTCGTCCTTCCACCTGCTGGTAGAAGGACTTAAATTTTGTACCAAGGCACTTCTGAGTGACTTGGTCCGTCCTTCCACCTATAGGCAGTAGAACTTAAATTTTTTTTTCAAGGCACTTGTTGTTGACTTAGTTTGTCCTTCCTCCTGCAGGTAGGAGGACTTAAATTTTTTATTAAGGCATTCGCTGGGGGCTAGGCTAATCCTTCCACCCATAGGTAGGAGGACTTCCATTTTGTACCAAGTCTCTTATTGGTGGCTTGGTTAGTGCTTCCACCCGTAGGTAGTAGGACTTTAAATTCCAACCAAGGCACCCGTGAGTGACTTGGTTCATCCTTCCATCCATAGGTAGAAAGACTTGAATTTTGTACCAAGGCACTTGTCCATGACTTGGTTCGTACTTCAACCAGTAGGTAGTAAGACTTAAAATTTTTATTAAGGCACTCGTAGGGGTCTTGGTTCATTCTTCCACTCGTAGGTAGGAGGACTTAAGTTTTGTACCAAGGTACTTGTTTGTGGCTTAGTTAGTCCTTCCACCCGTAGGTAGTAGGAATTTAAATTTCGACCAAGGCACCCCCGAGTGACATGGTTCATCCTTCCACCTGTCAGTAGAAGGACTTAAATTATGTACCAAAACACTTTGTTGGTGGCTTGGTTAGTCCTTCCACTCGTAGGTAGTAAGACTTTAAATTTTGACTAAGGCACCCGTGATTGACATGGTTCGTCCTTACACCCGTAGGTAGAAAGACTTAAATTTTGTACCAGGGCACTTGTGAGTGACTTGGTTCATCCTTCCACTCGTAGGTTGTGTGACTTAAATTTTTTACCAAGGCACTCGTTGGTGGCATGGTTCGTCCTTCCACCTGTAGGTAGAAGGACTTAAATTTCGACCAAGGCACTTGTTGGTGGCTTGGTTCGTCCTTCCACCTATCTGTTGAAGGACTTAAATTTTGTACCAAGGCACTTGTGAGTGACTTGATTCATCCTTCCACCCGTAGGTAGGAGGACTTCCATTCTATACCAAGTCACTTGTTGGTGGCTTGGTTAGTCCTTCCACCTGTAGGTAGTAGGATTTTAAATTTCAACCAAGGCACCCGTAAGTGACTTAGTTCATCCTTCCACCTGTAGGTAGGAAGACTTGACTTTTGTACCATGGCACTTGTGAGTGACTTGGTTCGTCCTTCCACCAATAGGTAGTAAGACTAAAATTTTTTATTAAGGCACTTGTTGGGGGCTTGGTTCATTCTTCCACCCGTAGGTAGGAGGACTTAAATTTTGTACCAAGGTACTTGTTGGTGGCTTGGATAGTCTTTCCACCCATAGGTAGTAGGACTTTAAATTTCGACCAAGGCACCCGTGAGTGACTTGGTTCATCCTTCCACCTGTCGGTAGAAGGACTTATATTTTGTACCAAGACAAATTTTTGGTAGCTTGGTTAGTCCTTCCACTCGTAGGTAGTAGGACCTTAAATTTTGACTAAGGCACCTGTGAGTGACATGGGTCGTCCTTACACCTGTAGGTGAAAAGACATAAATTTTGTACCAGGGCACTTGTGAGTGACATGGTTCATCCTTCCACCCATAGGTTGTGGGACTTAAATTTTTTACCAAGGCACTCGTTGGTGGCTTGGTTTTTCCTTCCACCTGTAGGTAGAAGGACTTAAATTTCAACCACGACATTCATTGGTGGCTCGGTTCATCCTTCCACTTGTCAGTAGAAGGACTTAAATTTTGAACCAAGGCACTTGTGAGTGATTTGGTTTTTTCGTCGATGCGTAGCCTGTAGGACTTAAATTTTTTTTCAAGGCACTCGTTGGGGGCTTGGTTCATCCTTCCACCCATAGGTAGGAATACTTAAATTTTTTACCAAGGCACTTATTGGTGGCTTGGTAAGTCCTTCCACCCGTAGGTAGTAGGACTTTAAATTTCAACCAAGGCACCCATGAGTGACTTGGTTCGTCCCTTCACCCGTAGGTAGAAATACTTGAATTTTGTACCAAGGCACTTGTGAGTGACTTGGTTCATCCTTCCACTAGTAGGTAGTAGGAATTAAATTTCGATGAAGATCCTCGTGGGTGTCTTGGTTCATCCTTCCACCTGTATGTAGAAGGACTTAAATTTTTTACTAAGGCACTCATTGGTGGCTTAGTTCGTCTTTCAACCTGTAGGTAAAAGGAATTAAATTTCAACCAAGGCAGTCGGTGGTGGCTTGGTTCGTCCTTCCACTTATCGCTAGAAAAACATAAATTTTGTACCAAGACACTTGTGAGTGGCTAGGTTCGTCCTTCCACCCGTAGGTAGTAGAACTTAAATTTTTTTTCAAGGCACTTGTTGGTGGCTTGGTCGTCCTTCCTCCCGTAGGTTGGAGGACTTAAATTTTGTACCAGGGCACTTATTGGTGGCTTGTTTTGTCCTGCCACCCGTAGGTAGTAGAATTTTAAATTTCGACCAAGGCACCCGTGAATGGCTTGGTTCATCCTTCCACCTGCCGGTAGAAGGACTTGAATTTTATACCAAGGCACTTTGTTGGTGGCTTGGCTAGTCCTTCCAACCGTAGGTAGTAGGACTCAAACTTTTTTTCAAGGCACTCATTGGTGGTTTGGTTCGTCCTTCCACCTTTAGGGAGAAAGACTTGAATTTCGACCAAGACACTCGTTGGTGGCTTGGTTCATCCTTCCACTTGTCGGTGGAAGGACTTAAATTTTGTACCAAGACACTTCTAAGTGACTTGGTTCGTCCTTCCACCCGTGGGTAGTAGGACTTAAATTTTTTTTTCAGAGCACTCGTTGGTGGCTTGGTTCGTCCTTCCTCCTATAGGGAGGAGGACTTAAATTTTTTATCAAGGCACTCGTAGGTAGGAATACTTAAATTTTGTACGAAGGCACTTGTTATTGACTTTCCTTCCACCAGAGGTAGTAGGACTTAAATTTTTTATTAAGGCACTCGTTGGGGGCTAGGTTCATCCTTCCACCCGTAGGTAAGAGGACTTCCATTTTGTACCAAGTCACTTGTTGGTCGCTTGGTTAGTCCTTCCACCCGTAGGTAGTAAGACTTTAAATTCCAACTAACGCACCTGTGAGTGACGTGGTTCGTCCTTCCACCCGTAGTTAGGAAGACTTGAATTTTGTACCAAAGCACTTGTGAGTGGCTTGGTTCATCCTTTCACCAGTAGATAGTAAGTCTTAAATTTTTTATTAAGGCACTCGTTGGGGGCTTGGTTCATTCGTCCACCCGTAGGTAGGAGGACTTAAATTTTGTACCAAGGCACTTGTTGGTGGCTTGGTTAGTCATTCCACTTGTAGGTAGTAGGACTTTAAATTTTACAAAGGCACCCGTGAGTGACTTGGTTCATCCTTCCACCTGTCGGTAGAAGGACTTAAATTTTGTACCAAGACACTTTGTTTGTGGCTTGATTAGTCCTTCCACCCGTAGGTAGTAAGACTTTAAATTTTGACTACGGCACCCGTGAGCGACATGGTTCGTCCTTCCACCCGTAGGTAGAAAGACTTAAATTTTGTACTAGGGCACTTATGAGTGGCTTGGTTCATCCTTCCACCTGTAGGTAGTGGGACTTAAATTTTTTACCAAGGCACTCTTTGGTGGCTTGGTTCGTCCTTCCACCTGTATGCAAAAGGACTTAAATTTCGACCAAGACACTCATCGATGGCTTGGTTCGTCCTTCCACCTGTCAGTAGAAGGACTTAAATTTTGTACCAAGGCACTTGTGTGTGACTTGGTGTGTTCGTCCACCCGTAGGTAGTAGGACTTAAATTTTTTTTCAAGGCACTTGTTGGTGGCTTTGTCGTCCTTCCTCCCGTAGGTTGGAGGACTTAAATTTTGTACCATGGCACTTGTTGGTGGCTTGTTTTGTCCTGCCACCCATAGGTAGTAGAACTTTAAATTTCGACCAAGGCACCTGTGAATGACTTGGTTCGTCCTTCCACCTGTCGGTAGATGGACTTAAATTATGTACCAAGGCACTTTGTTGGTGGCTTGCTTAGTCCTTCCACCCGTAGGTAGTTAGACTTTAAATTTCGACCAAAGCACCCGTGAGTGACTTGGTTCATCCATCCACCCGTAGGTAGAAAGACTTAAAATTTTGTACCAAGGCACTAGTGTGTGACTTGGTTCGTCCTTCCACCTGTAAGTAGTAGGATTTAAATTTTTTACCAAGGCACTCCTTGGTGGCTTGGGTCGTCCTTCCACCCGTAGGTAGGAAGGCTTAAATTTTGAATGAGAATTAGGTGCCGTTGGCGTCCTTGATCGTCGGTATCCTTGTTTGTTAATCCATCCCATTAGGATGAGGATTAGGTGTTCATCGGCTTCCTTTTGTATTGTTTAGCCTTGAGGTCTTGCTGAAGCATTGGCATTTGTTGTATGCTTATACGTAGGGTTGGGCATCCTTTTGCATGGTAGGCCATTGATACATTGCCCCCGAGACGTGTGATGCCCGAACTTTTACCCTTTGGGACGCATTGTAGTCCTCTATTAGTGTCCCATTCTTATGGCATTTTGTCCGTCTACTTTAGGTCATGGATTAGCTGGCGTGACTGAGTGTTACTTCGTCATCAATTTGTGTGTGTGTGTGTGTGTGTGTGTGTGTGTGTGTGTGTGTTCGTCCACCTTTGTTCATGGACATGCATCCATCTTTTTTTTTTTTTGTCCGTCCACCTTTGTTCATGGACATGCATCCGTCCTTCTTCTTTCTTTCTTTTTTTCTTTTTTTTGTGTGTGTGTCCGTCCACCTTTGAGTGTTACTTCATTAATTTTTTTTTTTTTTTTTTTTTGTGTCCGTCTTTTTTTTTTTTTTTTTTTTTGTCCACTTTTTAGGTTGTCATTTTTTGGTCAATGATTTGTTGAGGTGACTGAGTGTTACCTCGTCACCTTGTTGGTCGTCCACCTTGGGTCTGGACTTGTTGAGGCAACTAAGTGTTATCTCGTCACCTTGTTAGTCGTCCACTTGGGGTCGTAGACTTGTGTTACCTCATCACCTTATTGGTCATCCACTTGGGGTTGTGGACTTTTTGAGGTGACTAAGTGTACCTCGTCACCTTGTTAGACGTCCACTTGGGTCGTGGACTTGTTGAGGTGACTAAGTATTACCTCGTCCCTTTTTTTGTCATGCACTTGGGGTCATGGACTTATTGAGGTGACTAAGTGTTACCTCGTCTCCTTGTTGGACGTCCACTTGGGGTCGTGGACTTATTGAGGTGACTAAGTGTTACCTCGTTGCCTTGTTGGACTCCACCTTGGGTCGTGGATATGTTGAGGTGACTAAGTGTTACTTCGTCACCTTGTTGGTTGTCCACTTGGGGTCGTGGACTTATTGAGGTGACTAAGTGTTACCTTG
This sequence comes from Quercus suber, assembly GCF_002906115.3. NCBI lineage: Eukaryota > Viridiplantae > Streptophyta > Magnoliopsida > Fagales > Fagaceae > Quercus > Quercus suber. Next base: position 81,692 of record NW_027070164.1, read on the forward strand.
TCACCTTGTTGGACGTCCACCTTGGGTCATGGACTTGATGAGGTGACTAAGTGTTACCTTGTCACNTTTGAGGTGACTAAGTGTACCTCGTTGCCTTGTTGACTCCACCTTGGGTCGTGGATATGTTGAGGTGACTAAGTGTTACTTCGTCACCTTGTTGGTTGTCCACTTGGGGTCGTGGACTTATTGAGGTGACTAAGTGTTACCTTGTCACCTTGTTGGACGTCCACCTTGGGTCATGGACTTGTTGAGGTGACTAAGTGTTACCTTGTCACCTTATTGGTCATCCACTTAGGGTCATGGACTTGTTGGGGTGACCAAGTTTGGCAACCGTCCACCATAGTCGACTTTGTTCATGCGTCTACCCGTAGGTGACTTAGCGTAGCGACCGTCCATCCGTAGGCGACTTTGACCATGTGTCTACCCATAGGTAACTTAGTGTAGTGGCCATCCACCTGTAGGCGACTTTGGCCATGCGTCTACTCGTAGGTAACTTAGTATAGTGAACGTCCACCCACCTTGAGAGGTGATTTTTTGAGCTGATGCGTTGTACAAATATTCCTCGTCTATTGCCCCCCTTCCATGTTTGCCTTCACTGCTTGAGTTGATCATCTCTCAGATTGTTCCTAACCTTAGCGACTTGGATGGTCGGTACTACCTCAGAGATATTGTAGAAGGGTAGGCGTTATTGGTTGTTCACTTTTTTTTTTTTTTTTAATCGCAAGTAGAGAAAATATTCTTTAGGCATTCAGTATTCTAAGGGTAAGGTAGTTTCTGCCCATCAAGTCTCTCTTGTGGGGTGGTTGTTGTCCAAAAGGCGGCTTTTTTGTGGAGCATTGGTCTTTCGTCTTGCTGCGTTGCTCCAGTTCACTGCAACTTCCCTTGGCCTACAAGGATCTGTATTTGTTGTTTCAGATTATAACACTCCTTAGTGTCATGTCCATGGTCATGGTGGTAAAGTCAATATTTAGTGCTTTGATCACTTGCTTGGATCCCCATTCATCCTCCTCGGCCACTCCAACATGGGGTCGTCTTTGATAAGTGTAAGTATATGGTCAATAGGAGCGTTTAGTGGGGTGGAGCGAATGGGTGGCTGTTAGAGTGTCTAGGCCTCTTGCCTTCTCTTTGGCCAATCATTCATCATCCTACAATATTGTAGTCGTCAGTCTTCTCTTCTATTTGTTCTTTCCTTTTGTAATATTTCGAAGGGGTGAATAATGATTATGACCACTTCTACGTTGATTATGTGATAAGACTTGATGTCTTGCGACTGCTTAATTTGCACTTCCAACGCTTGGTTTTGTAGCATAAGAGCTTTATTTTGTTGAGTAAGTCACTCGATCATAGCCGAGAGCGTCTGCAGTTGCCATTCTACAACAGTGGGAGGATTTCTAGTTTCTTGGTTGGCTGATGCCATCAATCAAGTTTGGACCGTACGACCTTTTGTCTTAGGGATAAAACAATGACTGATTACTCGTATTTCCCACAGACAGTGCCAACTAATGATGCTGAAAAAATCACCAGTGAGCCGCACGGTTCCAACACACTCAATACCAGACCTGCCCAACACAGAAAAAGAAGAAGACCTTACAGACAGTACCAGTGTGGTACCGGCCAAAGACCCTCCAAAGGTTAAGTCAGAAGAGAGCTCCAACAATGCTAGAGAGTATGAGATTTATAGAAGTCATGCGTACCTTTTTCTTGAGGGTATTTAGGTTTTTATAGTTGCATAGGGCCAGACTCCTTTGCTTGCGGAACAAGTCTTTTCCTTATGGGGAAGATACTCATTAATGCATGTATATTCTAGAATTCTACTCCTGTTGGGACTCTATAAACCAAGGCTAATCGTGTGTCGCAATTATTTTCCATATAAGGTTCTTTGGAGACCACATAATAATAGGCTGGATGCCACGTGGCCATTCGGTCCGTACATGCCACGTCTGTCTGTGCCACCTCCGTCCAGATAGCTCCGTCATGCATAATTTTTCCTCTTCACAGTTGACTTTTCAAATTAAAAATAATCAAATAAACTTAAAATTGTTAATGATAAACTACATTTCATTGTACAACACATTGTGAGTGCAAATTAATAATGGTAGGAAGAAAAAAATTTACTTTCATTGTAGTTATAACCTTTTAGCTGCCAATGAACTTAGTTCACACATTGAAAGGATAATAAGAAGAAAACAGATAAGCATCAGACATGAGACAACCTAACCACAAAACCAATATAACTAACATTGAACAAGTCTTTAGATGTGCCTAACAGTGACAATGATGGTAGCAATTATGTATATAACAAAAATGATCAATGACATTATTATTGATGATAGTGGCGACATGATCAATTCATATTTATTCAAAAGTGGGATTTTTACCACAATTCTTCAAATCATGGATTCTAATTTTTTTTTTTTCTTTTATAGAAGGAAAATCATGGATTCTAAATTTGACTCTTGAAAACTCTAAATTCAAAATATAAATAAACTTTTAAAATAATCTTCTTGTTAGTCCAAATCAATAAATTAATATGTAAATTTTACTAATCTCAACTTTAACTAGAATATATCACTTTGAAAATTCCTCATCCAAACATACCACTATGTAAATGATATAAAATTAAAATTAAAATTAATTTGATTCAAGTTAAGCCTAATAGTAATATTTTAGGCTGCGTACTATATCACTAATAGATTTCACATAAATATTAATTTACTCTTTATATTTATAATTTGAACAATAAACCATTAGATATGTTTTTTTTCTTAAGGTTAAAATACAAAAATCATCCTTGAGATTTAGTCTAATGCCAGACGCTACCAAGACTTTTCAAAAATATCCAATTTATCCCCTAAGCACAAATAGCACTTAGTGTCGGTTTGGGAATAACTTATTTAGCTTTTTGCTAAAACCTTTTTACTAAAAGTGTATTAAATATACTTCTACTTTGAAAAGTGAAAAAAAAAAAAAAAAAAAAAAAAAAAAAAAAAAAAAAAGAGTAAGGTTTTAAAAAGCTGTACATAAAAACTAAAAAGTAAAAAACTAGTTTATAATCCAATGCCAAACAAACACTTAACACTATTTGAAAGTTCCATTTGCTCTTCATTGTCTTCTTTTGATTCCTTCTCCATCTCTTATTATTCATCTACTATTTACTACATAAACGCTCCTTTGTGCATATAATTTTCACACTATAGTCAATATGGGATTGCATATGTGGCAATCAACTTGACCACAAATTATAGTGTTTTTGGGCAAAGGAGCACAAACGGTGTTAAGTATAATTTGTGCAAGGGGCAAAATTTGATATTTTTTAAAAGTTCGGATAGTGTCTAGTGTTAGCCCAAATCTCAAGGGTGGTTTTGTAATTTTCCATTTTAATATATATATATATATATATAATCACATTATATACATATTATTAGCTCATAAAAAACATTATATACATATTATTTTGCCAAAAAATGCTCTTATTTCTTAATTGATATTGATGCACCTAAAATTAATTCATAATAAAATTGATCAACTAAAACTTATAAGAAAATAGAATATTTAATGAAATCTTGCCAATATTCAAATTTCCCCCCAAAAAAAAAAAAAGAAAGAAAAGGAAATTGCTAGATTGGTAATCAAATTAGAGGAAGATTCCTTGTAGAACACTTAATTAGGGCCTCATTCAATCCTAAAGAAAGGTCTCGATATCATAGAAGAGTAGACATGGCAAACAGGCAGGTTAGGTTGGGTTAATCGGGTTTCGGGTCAAGTTGACCCGTTTTTTTCATACGATTTTTTTTTTTTAATTACAAAAACAAATCAATGACAACCTTCTTAGAGAGAATGAAAAAAATCAATCAAGAAAATGATTGCATCTAATGTCACTTGTTAATATCTTCCAATTCTGACAGTTTTGAGCATGACTAAAATTCTTTATAGTCATGAATTTATGATGAAAAAGTCTTCAATGTTGATAACTCACTACCAAAATGCTTGTAATTACAATTTACAACTTCAAAGAGAAATAGATCTTAAGGAGCAGCAAAAAATATATATATTATAAGTTTACACCAAAAAGCATATATAGAGAGAGAAAAGAGGAGGCTTGGTCTGACTATTGAAGGACTAAAAGAGGAAAAGATAAAAGAAAAATATAAGAAAAAGAGAGAGAGGCGGAGAGGAGGAGCTGAGCAATGGAGGCGCTGATTGAAAGCTCTTAAGTGTGTCCATGTGTGTTAGGGCCCGTTTGGTAATGTTGTTTTAATAAAATTATTTGTATTTTTTGAAAATACATGTGAGTGAAAAAATATATGAAAATACGTATAATGTTGTTTAAAAACTGAAAACATGTATTTAAATACATGTACCAAACAAGTCCTTAGCTTTGTTGGTTTATGGAGCACACGGTTTTGACTTTTGTGTTTGTCACTTCTTTTTTAAGTTTTGTCAGATTCTCAAAAAAAAAAAAAAATCATAAGTTTTGTTAGACAAGTAGTGTACTAGTGTTACAGTGTTAGTGTAGTAACTTAGTAGTGTACTGGTGTCTAGTCAAGTCAAATGAATTGGCAGAATTGCTTTGTAATTTATGCACCTAGCAATCACGTAGTCTAAATATTTTTAGGAAATTTAATTAAAAAAAAAATACAGGTCAAGTCACGGGTTACTCATGTTGGGTCAGGTTGACCTGCAAAAAATCCAATCGAGTCACTGGATAACCTATTTTTGCTTCAAGTCAAAAAATTTAGGTTTGGGTCAAGTATTTTTTGGGTCGAGTCAGCAAATTCTGACCCGTTTTGTCATGTCTACAGAAGAGGTATGCTCATACTTCCAAAATAAAAAATCATTAATAAAAGCTCTTTATAAAAAATAAAAAATAAATAAATAATGAGGACTTAAGCATCAAAGACTCCCCATCAGTTAGCCCCAAAGAGTTTCAACAGCTCTCTTCTTTCCTTTGACAAATAAAAAAAATATTCCTTTACCTATCATACATACATGCCCAATTTCACACTCTGATGAGTTGTCAACTTATGATAGGAGCAAAATCACTTTCACATGTAGGGCTGTAAATGAACCAAGTCTTTCATATACAGCTTGACTTTGCCTCAATAAAAAATTTGTTCATGTTTGTTAATTTAAAAAAAAAAAAAAAAAAAAAAAAAAAAAGCTTGAACCTTCATTTTAGACTTTTTTAATAAATAAACCAAGCCTAAGTTTTTTAAAAAAATTAAGTTCATAAACGAGCTATTGAAAATTAAGGCTCGATACAAAACAATCTGAGCCTAAACTCGTTTATGGGCTTGGTAATAAGCTTGATATGAGCATGACAACCAAACTCGTATCTTATTAAGAATTTAGGTAATTGGGAGTTGTGACCACTCATCCAATCCAAATTGGCTTGATAATAAGCTTGATATGGGCTTGATAATGTACTTATGTTGGATCTCAAGTCAAAAACTTGATATTGAGCTCGAGTTTTAAGACTTTTTGACAAGCTCGAGCTTGAAAATCATTTATAGGATTGGTTCAAGTTTAAGCTAAGCTTGAACATTTTACATTCATTGTCAAGCCAAGTTTAAACACTCACTACTTGACAAGACTTTGTTCTTTTACAGCCCTATAATCACATGGGTTCACTACTGACACTATTTTTATTATGTACGACTCATAAATTGACACATTAATTGGGAATGTCCAAAGAAAATTAGTCTTCTCACGTTGCTTGAAATCCAAAGTACATTTAAACTCCAAAAAAAAACAAAACTAACAAACAAATAAACAAGCAAAAAACAATTCACTAGTTAATTCTTATTTTTCTAATGACATTAAATCTTGATGCCTCCTTCAATCAAAAAAATAAAATAAAAATCCCTGACACCACCAACCCTCCACTAACATTTTCTTTTCAATATCTTAACTCTTATAATTTTAAATTCTAGATTTTTTCTATAAACCAAAATGTTAGGTTCTAAAGGTTTAGGAATTTATGTATTTAGAACTCTAATTTGTAATATTGGCAAACCATGATCAAAACAATATGTTTGTCTTGTTAAAGTGTGCTCAAAGTTGTTTAATTATTGTAAAGTTGGAATCGAGAGACTGTAGATGCATTGGGGCATTTCGGTCTGGCTCGATCGATCGAAGAATAGATTCGATCGATCGAAAATCGATCAGATTGCGTTTTTCTGCAGTTTTCCAACTCAGCCCAAACTCATTAAAACGTTTAGGTTTTATGTTTTTGCCCTAGGTATATAAGGCAAAACCCTAGCCACGGTTTAAGAGTCGCTCCAGTTGTATCGTTGCTCATACATTGCTGTTTTATGTAAATCTCTTGTGAGATCTAGAGGAGCTTTCCTTTACACAAAGCTTAGGGTTTTCAAGATTGTGATTACTTCAACATCTTGATGATCAACTTGGTTGCTACCATTGAAGATTAAAGAATATCAAGCGTGGGTGCTTGTAGCTGATTGAAGAATTCAAGAAAGAAGGAGTTCGTGGATTCGGAGCTTGCACGGGGTCGTGTCAGTAAGTTCTACTGGTAGGTAGCATTAGGAAGTCGAGCGGGGAGCTTGTAAGTCCTTTTGTATGAACTTTGATTCTTTCATAGTGAATTCAGTTTTGCTTGAGGATCGGTGGGTAAAATCCTCCCCAGGTTTTTTACCGGTTTTTTTTTCCTGGGTGATCATATCATGTGTTATTTATTATTCCGCTGCTATATTTTTTTGATATGATTGTTTGATTGTTTTAACCTAGAATTGCTTAATTTGACTAAGTAACAACTTGGCTAATTAACTAGGCTACTCAATCTGGTTGTGTGTTAAGGGGTCTAAATTTCCATCACAAAATTTTGAATAACTAAAATTTGGGGTGTCCAAGCCACCTGGGAACCCGACCCACCCATCCAGTTATGAATCGCCCACCACCTGAATCGACAACTCCAATGGTCGGACATGGGTCCCCATTCTCAGAATCCGACAACTGTAGGTTAGTTGGCCGATTTTCCTCCCCTAAAACCTAAGCCACCCGACCCAATTGTAAAATCAAAGAAATCTGGTGATATTCAAAGTTTTTCGACGAAGATTCACTTAAAATCCACCAGATCCGACAAGATCTTCATCGGACCTAGTGAGATATCACCAAATCTAGCAAGATATCATCGGATCTGGTGAGATCTTCGCCAGATCTAGTAGAGATCTCACCGGTTTTGGCAAGATCTCAACAATTCCAATGAGGACTCGGTCGAATTCGACGAGATCTAGGCAAATTCAGTCAGTTTTTGCCATTACTCTACAGATGCCAGTTTGGACTGACCCGACCACCATCCGATGCATTATTCAACCAATCCAAACGAACTGTCTCATTATTCAGCGATAAGTCTGGAAATCCTCAACCCGATTTATTCAAGTCGGTTACAAGTTGGGCACAAACCCGACCTGTGGACACCCCCAACTAAAATAGAGGAAAAAAAAAATCAATTCACTAAATTTTTTTTTTTTTTTGAAAGCAATCAAAGCATTGAGGTGCATAAAAAAAAATTTCGGTATATTGTTATTCTCTTAACACTTTTATATTGATTTATTTTTTTATAAATTTTACTAACATCAATTAATATTTGTATGATTAATAGACTTTAAGATTGTATTTGGATACTTGGATTTGAATTTTAAGTGATAGATTTAAAATGCCTTAATTCCAATTCCACAAATATTTAAGTATGTCATATGAATTTCTAAAATTCTATGGGTCTAAAAGTTATTTCAAATGCAAGGATTTTAAGGTTTAAAATATTGACAGATTTGTCAAATCTAAATTTTTGAGCTTTTGTAAACTATCAAAACAAGGTATTTGAATTTTACTCACTCAAATCGAAATCCTTGTGTGAGAGACCGCAAAAGGGGAGCTCTTAAATAAAAAAGAGATTTGTGTGCTTTAGGCACCTCTCTTTTTGGGTAAGTGTGTGGAGTCGCCACTTATTTTTTATACAAAAAAATAAGAAAAAATAAATACAATTACATATCCAAAATCCTCAAATCTATATACCTATATATAAATAATAGGTGAAACTAAGAGAAATTCAAATTAGAATTCCAAATTAGAGTTCCAATTTTGCACCATGTGTCCTAAAAGATTTATTCTTAAGGAGTTTTATTTCTTAATTTTAGAATTCAATGTGGGACCACATCATAAATATTCATCCAAGTGAGTTATTAAGTACAAAACCAAAGAATCTAGAATAAATGAATAGTAAAAAAATTGAAAAAATAATAATAAATAGTGTTTCACAATAATTAAAAAATATATGTGGACAATTTACATTTTATACCTAATAATATCCTTACAAAATTTTTTAAAGAGTTAACAAAATATAAAAATTACTATTAATAGTATTTAAATTATACATATAGGAATTATATTATGCATCTTATTGTATATCTTTAAGTGTATCCATGCATATGTATGGAGTTACAAGTTAGTGTCATTAATTGATTAATAAATAAATAAGGTACAAATTGGTAGAATAACCTTACAAGGCTTTGGTCCTAGTTACAATCTATGCAAAAGTTACCAAGCTTTGATCCTAGTTACAATCTACCAAAACTAAAGACAAAACACTAATCTACTAACCAAAATCCTAAGTTTGGGGGCTAGGTTACAAAATTGGAAGGTATTAGGCACCCATCCCGTCTAAACAAAATCTGGTCTTCTAGACTCTAATGACCATTATATACCCTTTTGTATGACATTGAATGATATGTTGTAATACATGTAACAAACACTTTACTTGAAAATTTTATTTTTTTTTTTTTTAAAAATCCTCTTATGAATATGCCCTCTTCTCAAAGAAAAATCAAATATGTTTTGTAAGGTTGAGAAAAATGAAATTTGATTAACAAAAATCAGATCTATTTTGTAAAGGATAAAAAAAATGGGATTTGGTTAGTAAAAATCAGTTCTGTTTTGTAAGGGATAAAAAAATGGGATTTGGTTAATAAAAATTAGATATGTTTTGAAAAGTAAAAAATGATATTTTTAAAAGAGGACTCATATTCATAATTCAAATCTATTATGCATGCATCACATATTTAATATAAAAAAATAATAAAAAAACTTTGACCCTAATACTTAATTCATTCTTTAAAATTCAAAATCTACAGTTTTTTATTTAAGAAGAAAAATATTTTAGAAAAATTTTTAGATCTGTATTTAATGAAAATACGGATCCGTTTTATGACCAGAAAAATTTTCAGATCTATATTTAGTGAAAATACAAATCTACTTTTGACTTGAAAAAATTTTCAGATCTGTATTTAGTGAAAGTGCAAATTTTTTTTTTGCTCAAAAAATTTTTAGATCTGTTTTTAATGAAAATACAAATCTGTTTTTTATTTTAGAAAAAATTTTAATTGATTGATTGCATATTTTGAAATCAAAGAAGAATTAAAACATGTTAACCAACTAAAGGGCATGTCAAAGAAAATTCTAACTAAACACATGAACATGGCAAATATGAGTTATGAACAAGATCATGATTAAATCAAACATATATTAACAAAATTCATGCAATGAAAATCACAACCTATTAATTAATGGAAAAGAAAAATAGACATAAGAAAGAAACTAAATGCCTCTTGCATAAGTATACCCTTCAATAGAAGAATATTTTAAAAATCAAAGAAATTTTCACTTCTTTGAGGTCTAAAATACTTTACTTACAAAAAAGTTCTTAAAGTTCCGGTTTCCAGAACGTCTTTAACGTAAGGGGAGCAGAGAAGTCACAGAACGTCTTTAACGTAAGGGGAGTAGAGAAGTAAAAAAAGAAGACCCCAAGGGGGGTCAGAAAAAAGAGTAAGAAAAAAGGGTCCTCTTGAATGTTGGGAGGCCTCCCCTATTTATAGAGTTGTTAGTTGCTTAGAAAATAAGCTAGGTTTGCTTAAAATTAAGTCCAATTAGCTTAAAAAAAAAAAAAAAACAAAAACAAAAAACAAAAAACAAAAAACAAAAAACGTATAGGGAAAATCCTTAAAAAAAGCAGATTTGGATAAGAGTAAGCTGATTTTTCAAATCATAACAAGCTTCAATATTTTGATCATATCTTTTTACTCAAAATTTAGATTAAGCTGAAATTTTAAATCTAAATAGAAATTCAATTCTCTACAACTTTTCCAGAAATAGCCTAGTCTGAATTTTGAGTTTTACTATGCCAAAAGTGTCTTGGAACATGAAGTTAAAATCTGCTACTTGATTAGCATGTTTTTGAAGTGTTTTCCAATTCTAAAACAGTATTTGGACGAATTTAAGAGTTATTTTCATGATAAACCTCATCCCTAAGTGATAATTAGGTTTTTTAAAATAATTATTTTGAATATAATTATCCTAAAAGCCTAATTATCTACAGTCCTTAAATATTATCAGTTTATTTGTTTTAATCCCATAAAACAAATCTCACTTTAAGAAAAATACTTAACCAATCACAAAAATTCATTTAATTAATTTTAATCATTAACCAATCAAAATTAATTTCAATTAATCATACGTGATCAGTTTCACCATATACAATGCATGCAACGATGAAAATTGATCTCGTGATATCTTTCAATTTGACGGTCCAATTTGGAAACAGACATGCCGTCGTGACCGTTAGAATCTTAAAATCATTTTTACGATATACAATGAATGAATTAATGCATGTAATGCAACTCTAAATTTTGGGTATATGATTGGTCACTCTAGCCATTTCCCAAGATTAAATTATAGGTGCAAAATTGAGTTTCTACACCATGTGCCCAAACTCTATCATCCAAACACACCATAAAGAAGATATGGAAAATGTGAAATATCTCTTGACAAAAACCATTGCATTTTAAATAGTAATGATTAATGATCATGGTCAATGTGAGCGACCCAAGGTGCGGCTTGTGAATGTCACTATGGTTGCCAAATGAATGGCTTTTTTAGTTGCTTTTCAGTATGCACCCATTCTACACATGGGCTTGGAAATATGCCTATTGACACAAGGTGAGGGCAAAGAAAGGAGTTGCCACGTGGTTATAGGTTTAAGGACAAACTTTAAACACCATTTGCAAAGGATTATTAGTCTAGATTGCAAAGGACTCACCCAACCACATGACTAGTTATTTAGTTATTATAAAATTACATAATAATTAGTCATTTAGTTATTATCACCAAATAAAATTATATATTATAAGTTCATGAGCAAATCATATCGTATCTATAATATATACGAATTTTGGGTTCAAGTGATAGCTAAATTGTAATGGCATCCTTTATAGTGCCTTATGTATGCAATTTAAAATCCTCTCCTCCACTATCAACCTTTGACTTTTTGTCAGTTTCTTCTAATATTTACGCATAACTCTTTGAAAGCTCACATTTTTCCATGTCATTATTTTAATATATTTTTAACTGAATTTAAATCGAATAAAGATTCCCTTTTAAAAGCTCTTGTCATGTCATATATTTTTGTGAAAAACATTTTCCCCCCTTTATGTTTAAGGTAGTTCACAATCCCCCCTCCCCCTCTTTTATCTTTAAAATTAACCAATTTTCCCCTCTATGTTTGGGAAAATTAGCAAATAACCCAAATTTTTTACCATTGTAGTCAAATCCAATGGAATCTTTTCAAAAAGTAATTAGTCGTACAATAGAAGGAAGAAAAAAGTTATAGATTGCGTTGTTGTTTTCTTGGATTGCATTTTTACCTACTGTGATTCCATTTGATTTAATTGAAAAAAAGTAACATAATTGGGATATTTGCTCTTTTTCCAATCATAGAAAGTGACAAAATTATAAACTACTCCAAACATAGAGGGGGGAAGTTCTTTTTCCCCTATTTTTTTTTTAAATAGTAGAATAGATAGTTCTATATGCAAAAATAATAATAATAACTGCCTATTAATAACTTCCATAATGGCCAAATTTTATATTTAGGAAAAAAAAAAAAGAGAATATCATATTTTGTTAAAGGCCAAAAAAGATTATTGGTCCCTAAAGCTAATATGTTGAGTGTGTTTTCTTCCTTGAAGTTGGGGATGGCAATGGGGCCGGGTGAGTTTGAAGGATGGAGTCTTCACCCCCGCCCCGCATGGTTTTGTCTTACCCCATTCCCGCTCTGCCCCACATGACAGGAAAAATTTTCTTACCCCATCCCCACCCCTCAAGGCCTGTAAAGCCTTGCCTCACCTCGTAAAACTCTACTTCTTGTTAATTTGCTCACAAATATTACAATTTTTTTTAATAAAAGCTGTTTCATTAATAAAAATATACTTGAAATTACAAATATATTTATCCTATCAAATCAAATTAATTTTTAGAAAAAATTGAATAATATGATTAAAGTATTTAACAAGACAATATCACAACAAAAACAAAAATCTCATAATACAAAATCAATGATTCAATAGTATATATAAAGACAAAAGAAAATGTTAAAATTGATTCCTTATTTCCAACTTTGCTAGAAAAAAATAAATAAAAATAAAAAAAATAAAAAAATAGAAAGAAAGATAGAAAGCCTTGTTAGGTACAATAAAATAAGCTGATAATATGTTTGTTTAAATAGTAGAGTTTTAGGATATGAAAAATTTACAATTTAACCATTATCAATGTGGGGTAAGGCGGGGCGGGTTGGGTCTAAAAAGTCTAAACCCATATTCGGCCCACCCCGTGGTGTGGGGCTAAAATCTCACCCCATCCCTACTCCACCACCTTTGCGGGATGAAGAAAACCCGCTTGAGGCAAAGTGGGAAAGGGTAGGGCAAAATTGCCATCCCTACATGAAGTGTAAAAATAGAGCAATATTTGGTTGAGTTTTAGTTTTATGTTTGTTTTCGAACATTAACGAGCGATGGAGGGAGAGTATGTTAAATTACCTTGTTTGAATGTTTTTAAAGGGAGGAGGGGGAGGAATTTGGAGGGGTTCAAACTACTTCTATCCCCTCATTTTTAGTTCTCCCAAATTGGAGAGATTTTGAAGGAAAGTAAAGCATAGAAATACTTGACCAAATGAATTACCAAATTTACAAACTATGAAAGGGCTAATTATTCCCCTCTCGCTTACTTAATTTTAAAAACATTCAAACAAGGTGGATAATAATCATTCTCCTCTACTCTCCTCCCCTCTACTCCCCTCTACTCTCATCTCCCTCTAACTTCCAAACATAGCATTAGTTTTTAATAAAAAGTTATAGGTTGGCAATCTCTAACTCGAATCTGTGCATGTCAATGTCATGCCCAACTAGAAATAGAATGATATGACCACCGCACACTATAGACCCCGCATTTGTACCCCTTACGACTCGAGCCCTCGTTCCCCAATGATACTCAAGCTCTAAGGCCCAAGGCCAGTTTAGAGCCCAATCAGATGTCAAATTGACTTGAGGAGTGTTAAAATAGAAAATATAACTTTTAAATGAGCAAAAATCTATTTTTGGAAACAAATTACCAAAGTGGCACTCGACCTATGTACGTGGGTAGCAGCCTATGTACGTAGGCACACTCCTACGTACACAACTAGGGTTTCGAAAACATAAAAAATGAAAGTTTTCTACAATAATGATTGAGGTTTGGAATGAATCTCACATCATCTGTGAGCCGTTCCAACCCTTTTTTTTCCACTATATAAAGTCTTACATGGTACATTTTCAAAATACAGAGAAATCCCACAAGAAAAACCTAAGATTCACTAGAAAATAGTGAATCAAAAGAGAGTTTTTCACAAAACACCCTCAAGTCAATTTTATTTGATTGAGACCTATTCTAGCCCTAATCCTTTTTGTTTAACGTTGCTAATCACTTGTTTAATAACTTGTGATAGATTTGATTGAGGGAAACGGTCAAAATCAAAGCTTAGGAACTCCTTTTTGACAAGTTTTAACTCTTCCTTTTTTTTAGTTTTTCATTTCTGTTTTAATCTTGTTCTTTGCATTGTTTATGTTGGTGTATGTTTTTTTAGGTTAGTCTTATATCTCTTTTCATGTTTTATGCATGTTAGTTTGTTAGATTTTCATTTTAAAGTTCTGCTCTGTATAAGTGTTTAAGGTTTTGTAAAGCCTTGCCTCACCTCGTAAAACTCTACTTCTTGTTAATTTGCTCACAAATATTACAATTTTTTTTAATAAAAGCTGTTTCATTAATAAAAATATACTTGAAATTACAAATATATTTATCCTATCAAATCAAATTAATTTTTAGAAAAAATTGAATAATATGATTAAAGTATTTAACAAGGCAATATCACAACAAAAACAAAAATCTCATAATACAAAATCAATGATTCAATAGTATATATAAAGACAAAAGAAAATGTTAAAATTGATTCCTTATTTCCAACTTTGCTAGAAAAAAATAAATAAAAATAAAAAAAATAAAAAAATAGAAAGAAAGATAGAAAGCCTTGTTAGGTACAATAAAATAAGCTGATAATATGTTTGTTTAAATAGTAGAGTTTTAGGATATGAAAAATTTACAATTTAACCATTATCAATGTGGGGTAAGGCGGGGCGGGTTGGGTCTAAAAAGTCTAAACCCATATTCGGCCCACCCCGTGGTGTGGGGCTAAAATCTCACCCCATCCCTACTCCACCACCTTTGCGGGATGAAGAAAACCCGCTTGAGGCAAAGTGGGAAAGGGTAGGGCAAAATTGCCATCCCTACATGAAGTGTAAAAATAGAGCAATATTTGGTTGAGTTTTAGTTTTATGTTTGTTTTCGAACATTAACGAGCGATGGAGGGAGAGTATGTTAAATTACCTTGTTTGAATGTTTTTAAAGGGAGGAGGGGGAGGAATTTGGAGGGGTTCAAACTACTTCTATCCCCTCATTTTTAGTTCTCCCAAATTGGAGAGATTTTGAAGGAAAGTAAAGCATAGAAATACTTGACCAAATGAATTACCAAATTTACAAACTATGAAAGGGCTAATTATTCCCCTCTCGCTTACTTAATTTTAAAAACATTCAAACAAGGTGGAGAATAATCATTCTCCTCTACTCTCCTCCCCTCTACTCCCCTCTACTCTCATCTCCCTCTAACTTCCAAACATAGCATTAGTTTTTAATAAAAAGTTATAGGTTGGCAATCTCTAACTCGAATCTGTGCATGTCAATGTCATGCCCAACTAGAAATAGAATGATATGACCACCGCACACTATAGACCCCACATTTGTACCCCTTACGACTCGGGCCCTCGTTCCCTAATGATACTCAAGCTCTAAGGCCCAAGGCCAGTTTAGAGCCCAATCAGATATCAAATTGACTTGAGGAGTGTTAAAATAGAAAATATAACTTTTAAATGAGCAAAAATCTATTTTTGGAAACAAATGACCAAAGTGGCACTCGACCTATGTACGTGGGTAGCAGCCTATGTACGTAGGCACACTCCTACGTACGCAACTAGGGTTTCGAAAACATAAAAAATGAAAGTTTTCTACAATAATGATTGAGGTTTGGAATGAATCTCACATCATCTGTGAGCCGTTCCAACCCTTGTTTTTCCACTATATAAAGTCTTACATGGTACATTTTCAAAATACAGAGAAATCCCACAAGAAAAACCTAAGATTCACTAGAAAATAGTGAATCAAAAGAGAGTTTTTCACAAAACAGCGTCAAGTCAATTTTATTTGATTGAGACCTATTCTAGCCCTAATCCTTTTTGTTTAACGTTGCTAATCACTTGTTTAATAACTTGTGATAGATTTGATTGAGGGAAACGGTCAAAATCAAAGCTTAGGAACTCCTTTTTGACAAGTTTTAACTCTTCCTTTTTTTTAGTTTTTCATTTCTGTTTTAATCTTGTTCTTTGCATTGTTTATGTTGGTGTATGTTTTTTTAGGTTAGTCTTATATCTCTTTTCATGTTTTATGCATGTTAGTTTGTTAGATTTTCATTTTAAAGTTCTGCTCTGTATAAGTGTTTAAGGTTTTCTAGGCAAGAAGCTATGTACGCATAATCTTGCCTGCGCACGCAGGCTTGTTCTTGCATGAGTGAGCCACTACCCAAAAACCTTAATTTTTATTTATTTGTTTCATTTTTGCCTTCACATGTTTGTTTTGTTTAGTTTCTTTTCATATGTTTTAGGCTCTATAAGTTTCTATTTGCCTCATTTACATGCTTTGTTTGCTATCATATGTTTAGATTAGAGTTTATCTTTTTGTTTCTTAGTTTTAATGCCATACTATTCATTCACATGTCCATGCATTAATGCCATAAGTATCGAGTTGCTACAAAGTAAGTAAAGGGTAAGTCATGCATTGGAAATGTTCATGCATTTGTATTATGGTCCTTTTTTGATGTTAGATATGCATATGCTTGTATGATAGGGTTTCACATGCTAGTTTGTTTATATGCATTCGGGTTTGGCTCCTTATTGCTTTATGGATAGATATGATATGTTTTGGAATGATGATGCCATGATTGCATGCTTAGATGTATGCTAGTGTGTGTGTGAGTATAGATGCAAGTGTTGAAATTGTTTTTAATAACGTTAAAACGTAAGACAAAATGATGGGAGACCAACCTTAGGGTTGGGCGATCTTGAGTGCCTAACACCTTCCCAAAAGCGTACCTAAATTCCGAACCCATATATCTGGTAGTAAGATCAATGGTCCTTCCTTAAATGGGCACTATATATATGGTTCCTAGACCATTGCAAAAACTAGGTGGCGACTCCAAAACCCCTTGTGTCCACACACACCCTTGGTGTGATGGTCACTCTATAAGTATAAGTGCTTGTAAGGTATAGGGGAAAAGGTCAGGGTTCAAGTTTTTAAGAGGGAGTTTCACACATATATACACTTAGATTAGGTTAGAGTAAAATTTCTATCTTTTATTAAGGAAAAAAAAATGATATGAATCCTCTTCCTTAATTGAAACCCACCACATCCACTAAAGATGGGGTTGGGTTATTACTTATTTGTACTATTTTCATCCTTTTATTAGTGTGTTACCATATATTTATATTAGGATTTAGATCCTCAACCAACTATTAATATTTCCTTCAAAAATAAGCTCCTAGTATCAATATCGTTATACATACTCCAAGAACATATGGGCATTTTCAGAATTATATGACACCTATCACATCGTTTTTCAAATTTTAATACTACTTTGACCTATCTGCTAATGAAATTATATATTGATGATGCATGTAAAACGTTAAAGACTCGATTTTATGGTGTGAACAAATGATACGTTGTATCAAAAACCACAGAGTGTCAAACTGCCAGTGCCACACACTTTATCAATTGTTTTTTACATGAATTTGCATTGAGAGATTCCATAACTTCTTTCTAGCAAATAATACAGATAATAATAATTCCATCAAAAAAATAGTATTAATAATAATATTGTAGACACTCAATTTTGCACCCATGATTTAATCAAGGACAATGACTTGACTGACCAATTCATGTACCCCAAAAATCATAATTGCATTATATGCATCAATTTGTTCTTGCATTACATGCATTAGTTTGTCTTTGCATTCCATGCATCAAGTTTGCATGATCAACATGCATTGTGTCTAGCTAGAGTTGACCACACATGATTAGTTTAAATTAATTCTGATTGGTTAAACAATTAGAATTGATTAAGAAGGCATTTAGATATGGATGAAATCTCCTACGTTTGGTTTTTTTTTTTTTTTTTTTTTAATGACCAGCGCCTCTTGCACTGTTCATGGGACATGAATAGTGCAAACAGGAAAATGAACAATACTTTCAGCGTGAACAGTAACTTTTTCTTTGTTTTCAATTTTCAGTTTTCAGCAAAATAAGCGGTATCTAAACACACCATAAATAATTTTGTGATTGGTTGATAATTAGTGTTTAAAATAGGGATGCATGCATAGAAATAAAAGGGATGATTGGATAACAATAAAATTGTGAATAATCTAAACATTCTCTAGATTTATTTTAAGGTATTTATCGTCAAGATAATTATTCTTAAATAGCCTGAATTATCTAGAAAAGAGATTTAAAAAAATCATAAACGGAGGATGAAAACGCATTTAGCTATAAGGATCGGCCAAAAAACCCTAGAAGAGGAGTTCAAATTGCACCTGAACACAAAAGAGTGTTTGGAGCCATTGGGCCAATTCAACACTTTTGGAGTGCCGAACGGCACTCTAAAATGTTCGAATTTTCATGTGATGGGCTTTGGCCCGATGGCCTTCAAGTGACGATAAGGCACACCCTTTTCGACCTTTTCGCAAAAGAATGCATCTAAATTCAAACCCTAATCGTCCGTACCTATTTTTTAGAGTCTTCTGGCCTTTCTAAATAGAGACTGGACCTCATAATTTAACACCTTTTTTTTTTACGCTCGGAGAGGTATACGTTTTAGGCTCTCAAATTGCCCATATTTTCTGATCCCTTCTTTGAGTGTTACTGCTTAACTTAGGGTTTTTAGGTTTCAAAGAGAATTAAACAAATTTATTTGAACCCTAAAACATCCTCTCAAGAACGAAGAGTGCTTATGCAAGAAGTTGTTTCCTTCACCTTATCTCTCATGTGTTTTTTATATTGATGAATGTTTTTATCCATAACATCAATGGTTCATCATTGTTTTGTTTAAAGCATGATTGTTTTTATGTGATTGTTATAATCTCTTTCTTGAATGTCAATAATCTGCATGTGAACAATTCTTTTTCTCAAAATAAAAACAGATTTGCATCTTTGTAAGATGTAAATTTAACTTTTTCTCAAAATAAAAATAGATCTGCATCTCTATAAGATGTAGATCTGGCTTTTTCTCAAAATAAAAATAGATGTGCATCTGTATATGATATAGATCTGACTTTTTCTCAATATAAATAGATCTGCATCTTTATAAGATGTAGATCTAACTTTTTCTCAAAATAAAAACGGATCTACATCTTTATAAGATGAAGATCTGACTTTTTCTCAATGCAAAAACAGATCTGCATCTTTACAAGATGTAGATCTGACTTTTTCTCAAAATAAAAATGGATATGCATCTTCATTAGATGCAAATCTAAATTTTTCTCAATTAAAAACTGATTTGTATCTTTCTTAGGTACAAATCTGATTTTTCTTTAATACATGCAAATTTGAAATAAAGAAAAAGATTAAACATGATTGTGTTGGTGTTTGTTTTACTTAATTTATGATTGCATAAATTTAAATTATGAGTGAAACTCTCTTCTTAAAAAAAAAAAAAAAAATCTTTTTCATTTTTTTTTAAACATATAAAAACAAATCTGATTTTTTTTTCTGTCATCAAAAAACCATTTTTTTTAGTTCTTAAAAAACAGATCCGGTCTTTTATAAATCATAAGCCATTTTTTCTAAGTTCTTAAAAGTAATTCTGATATTTTTCAAATCAAAAGACTTTATTTCATCATAAAAAAAAGCTAAATTTCTATCATCAAATACCACTTTTTTTACATACTACAAAACAGATCTGGAATTTTGACAAACCAAAATCATTTTTTTTTAATCACCTAAATAGATCTGAATTTTTTTAAATAAAGAAGAGACTTCATTCATAAATAAATTTGTGTGATTTAATTTTTGTTTCACGTGTACAACATATCATTCATGACATGCATAATATAGTACATTGGTCACAAGAGTCTAGAAGACTAGATTTTGTCTAGGCATAATAGGTGCCTAACACTTTCCCATTCCATAACCTAGCCTCCAGATTTAGGTCTTTGGTTAAGTAGATATAGCATTGTCTTTTCTTCTTCTTTTTTGGGTAGAATATAACTAGGACAATAAGCCATATATTTTTGGTAGATTGTAACTAGGACCCCAAAGCTATGTAATTTTAAAGTTTTTCAAGATATGTAATATTTATTTAATCAATGAAGAGAACAATTCAATCATGTATTTGTATATATTTATTTTTTTCTTATTTGATTGTATAAAAAATAAATAAATAAGTGATGACTCCATATCACTTCCTCAAAAAGAGAGGTGCCCTAAAAGGTACCCAAATCTCTTTTTGAGGGACGCTTTTTTCGAGGTCTCTCACAGTGGCGACTCCACTGGGGATGTCGAGGGCTAAGCTTTGTATTAGACTTAAGTGACCAAATGTGTACCCTTGTTTTGCATGGTCTTGCATGATATTGTTGTTTGTTTTTTTATTTATGTTTGATGAGATGTTATATAATATGCTGTTTGTATGATATTTTGTTGCATGCATTGTTTGTTAAAATCTTTCCCTAACTGTCATAGTGTGTGCCATTCAAACAATATGTATGCACCCTTTTTCAACAATTTTGTAGTGGTAGTAACCATGGATCACCGGTCTTCATTAGATTCGGGTACCCAATGGCGAACTCACCAACTCATAGCCTAAAGTCACTGGATCATTTCTTGTTAATTGTAAAGGATAGACCATGCCATTCGGACCAATGTAATGTTCATTACATTACAAGTTAGGAGGTGTAATTTCCTAACTATAGGAAACAATGAAACAACAAACCCACCCTACAACGTAATGACTTAGAACCTACCCTTATGTCGGTCCCAGTTAAAATTGCATTGCACGTTGTGTGTGTATGTTTTGCTTGGTTGTTTGATGCAGATGGTGACCGAGCTTTAACTAGCCCAAGAGAGCCTATTCTAGAGAGAGAGAGAGAGAGAGATAAAGGAGAATTTAGTCAAGATCTGAAGGAAGGTTGCAAAGAGAACTTGAGGCTGACACTCAAGCTAGTAGCTCCAGTTCCAAGCCTATCACCCCCCATCATGGTATTGAAGCCCGTGAGCATAGAGGACACTCTACTGCTGCAACATCACAATCCCATGTTCGAATTACTAGATACTTTAAACCCCAACCAAGTAACCTAATACCTACAAACGGGGGGAGACACTTCAAACCCTAATCAAGCAACCCAATACCCACAAATGAAGGGAGATACTTCAAACTCCAACCAAGTCACCCAACATCCACAAATGGGGGAAGATACTTTAAACCATAGCAAAGTAAACCAACATCCACAAATGGGGGGAGACACTTCAAACCCCAAGATACCAATCCTAATGACTCGACAAAAATTGCCCACATTACAAGGGGACAAGATACTTCAAACCCCCACATTTGGAGACAGACAACCCAAAGCCAAAGTCCACTGAGATTTTAACCTTTTGGATCATGAGTTCAAGCCCATCAAGCTCAAGGAAGGTTCAACTCTAAAAGAATTGAAGATGTTCTCAACTCCATCCTGGATAGTCAAGAAAGGATAAATGAAAAGCTAGCCCAAATCTCCTGGATAGTCAACTTTGCATTACAAGTCAGCTTAGCCAATTAATCTATGCTCTCTACCGTGTGCAAGGATAATTCACCAAAACCTGAAGAGATTCCATACTTCCAATTTCTGAAGAAAAGAGTTAGGGATTTCAACAAGTTGTCTTTCCAACTGTCCTCTCCAATCAACAAGAACATGCCAATGGACTCAATTCCCAAGGAGGTAGTGCCTTATCACATCAGTAACAGTGTAGTCAAACCATCAACTAGCAATAGTGGGTGTTGAAGAAATTTTTCAAAACTACACATGACTTTGAGTAAAGCCTTAAAAAAACTACAAGCTAAGAGATTACTGAAGCCATTGGGTCACATGCCAATACCACATCTCGTGCATAGAAGATACAATCTTAATGCTCATTGTAAATATCATCAAGGGAAAGATCATACAACTGATGGATGTTATACCTTAAGGCATGCCATTCAAGATCTGATTGATCAATAAGTCATTGCTTCGCCATCATCAGCCAGCCATCCAAACTTTGTTTGAATTTTATTTTACAAGTTTTTTTAGTTAACTCTTTGATTTTATTGTTTATTTAGGATTTGCTTTCTAATTGGTTATTTGCTCAATAAAGTTCATGTAGTATTTGATGCATTTGATTCCTCATTGTTAGGTTCTAAAGATTTAGGATTTTATGTATTTAGGACTCTAATGTGTAATGTTGGCAAACCATGATCAAAACAATATGTTTAGTCTTATTTAGGCTTGCTCAAAGTATGTTTATTTGTAAAATTGGAATCGAGTGATTGCAGATTTATTGGACTAAATCTGTAAAGCTCAATCGATCAAAAATTAAACTCGATCGATCGAACCACGTACAGATTTATTTTTCTGCAAAGTTCCAGTTCAGCCCAAACTCTATTTAAACATCTTGGGGTTCAAGTAAAACACTCCTATATATAAGGAAAACCCTAGAACGTTTTTGGCACTTTTGAGAGAGTGAAGAGAGTGCCTCTTTTGTATCTAGGGTTTTGTACCCAAACCTCTTTAAGTCTTTGTTGCTCATACATTGCGGTTTGTGTGAATCTCTTGTGAGATCTTTGAAGAGCTTTCCTTCACATAAACTTAGGGTTTTCAAGTTAGAGATAGTATCAACATCTTGATGATCAACTTGGTTACTAGCATTGAAACTTAAAGAATATCAAGCGTGGGTGCTTGTAGCTGATTGAAGAATTCAAGAAAGAAGGAGTCCATGGATTCGGAGCTTGCACGTGGTCGTGTCAGTAAGTTCTATTGGTGGGTAGCATTAGGAAGTCGATCGGGGAGCTTGTAGTCCTCTTATATGAACTTCGATTCTTTCATAGTGGATTCAGGTTTGCCTTGAGGATCGGTGGGTCAAATCCTCCCCAGGTTTTTACCGTGTGGTTTCCTAGGTGATCATATCATTGTGTCTTTTATTATTTCGCTGCTTTATTATTTTGATATGATTATTTGATTGCTTTAACCTAGAATTGCATAATTTGACTAAGTAACAACTTGGCTAATTAATCTAGGCTAACCAATCTGGGTGTGTTTTAAAGGGTCTAAAATCGTTCAAGTGGTATCAGAGCGGGTAGCTCTTCTATTGTAGATCTTTCGATCTCTGAGCTGATCCTTGACCCCTGTTATCATGGATAATTTGAAGTGTCTTTCTGCTCATGCTTCTGCTGATTTTATTGATGCCTGTGATGTTTTGAATAAAAATGATACTATTGTTTCTGTTGATTTTTTTGATGCTTTTGAAACTCTTCGTAAGGAATTATTTAAATCTTTTAAAATTTCTAAGAAATTTAAAAAAGAGTTAAAATTGGCTAATCTTGAAAAAGAGGAATTGATTGTTAGATTAGATGAGTCTAATAAAATGAATGAATTTTTGAGAAATCAAATTTCCTCTCAAGATGAGAAGATGAAAAGTTTGGAACAAGAGTTAGTTGAATCTAAAACTAAAATTGAAAATTTGACTAGTACCAAGCCTGCTGTTGATAACAGAAATGTTTCTGTTTCTCTTAAGCCTAAAACTGAGAAAGTTTATATCCCTCCTTTTAAGAGGAATAATAAAGAAAAGGCTTATTTTGCTAGGTTAGACAAAGGTAAAAGTTCTGATGTAGACGCTGAAGTTTCTAAACCTATGTCTAAACCTATGTCTAAACCTACTGTTAGAAAGCATGATAAATCTGTTTTTGTGCCTACCTGTCACCTTTGTGGTGTTGTTGGTCATATTAGACCAAACTGTTCTTTGTTGAGGCAAAAACCAAAATCTAAGACTAGATTTGCTGTTAGGAATACTGATGTTCCTAAATTTGTTCCTGTTTGTCACTTTTGTGGTGTCTCCGGTCACATTCGTCCTAATTGTCATAAATTGAAATTTAAGCATTCT
>NW_027070164.1:106237-108977 GCF_002906115.3 Quercus suber
GAAATCTTCAATCTGCATCTCCTCCATACGTGAAGTCTGTGCCATCAAACTTTCTATTCCAGATGCCTTTCCTGCTTCCTTTGCCATTGCTCCCACTTAAACCTAACCCTAGGCTCTGATACCAATTGTTGGGATTCAAACTGAAATTTCAACATGTGAAAACAAAAATAGAGAAAACACACGTCAAAGAAAACAATCACTCGCACAAGACAGTATTTACGTGGTTCGGCAATTTGCCTACGTCCATGGAGTTGCAGGGATTTCACTATTATCAAGGAAAAATACAAAGTGCGGCTACAGTGTTTTTCTCTCTCTCTAAAAACACAACAACAGTCAAAAACCCTAATCACAAAAGTGGCTTTGTATCTTCACATAGGATTACAATGGGCTACAAAACAGGCCAAAAATAAACTAGGCTCCCACAAAGCCCAACACCCTCTTGAATATATGTTTTATTTTCTGAATTGAAAATTACTGAGTAAGTTTGCTAAGTAAATTACAAAGGTATATCCTTTTCAAACATTCCCTCTTGAATGCTAAGAAGTTTGATCTTTGAAAGTTGAAACTATGTTGTTTGCATTTTTTTTTTTTTTTATGGCATTCTTTCTTATAAAAGAGACTGTTTTATGTGTTTGTTTGTGTTTTGGTTTTGAATACTTTTGTTGGTGGTCATTCTTTAATAGTTTGTTTTTATTTTTGTAAGATTTAGTTAGTACTTTTAAAATGTTGTTATTTGTTTTCTTTGAAAGATGGGGTTGGGGTAGCCAACATTAGAATCAATATTTTTAACATGGTTTTGCTTGCAAGAATGTGGTATGGATACCAAATTGTCTGCTTTTGCTTATTATTTTGTATTGGGTCTATCCTATGTTGATTCAGTTGTATAAGCTTATGAATTTTGAATTCTTATTATTTGTTGCAGGTTTTTGTAACTAGTTTGCTCAGAATTCTATTTGGGTCAGGGATTTTCAAAGGTATAGCCTTTTTCAATAAGTTCCCTCTTGAATTTATAGTTTGGTTCATATGCTTTGATGTCTGACATTCAAAATTGACAATGTTGTCAATGGTTATATGCTTATTGTGTTAATGTTGAGGTTTAGTTTTTGTGTGTAATGATCCATTGATTTATTTAAATGGTGATACTTTTTGGCATTATTCAAACTGCTCTGGGATTAGAGTCTTGATTCTTATTGTTTCAATTTTTTTTTTTTTTTTTTTATAGTGAAATGCATATTGTGTTGTTAAAAATGAGTTTGTAACCAGTATACATTTGCATGAATTCCAATCACCATAATGTTTTCTTTTAATCATGTACTACTTGATCAAATGATGTGGCATTGAAGTGCTGCATCTATTGTGCATAAAAACTGAAAATTTCATCAATTTTCACTTCTGAATGTTGTTACTCCCTTTGTCCCAACTAGTTTATCCTGTATTCCATTTTGGAATGTTGCAATATAAAGTCTTGTTTTGAATGGGGATCTATCTCTTCCCATCCCACTTCTTCCCCTTACTCATTTTCCTTTTCATCTGTCTCCATTTTGCCAGACACGATGTAATCCCAAATCTTGTCAAACAAAAGCATAAGGCCTAATTGGTGTTTCTTGTATGTTAATGTGCAAATTCTGATATTGGCTAGTTTGGGGTGTACCCAAGTTGGAAACTTTGTCATTATCTCAAGATCCCCATCTATGTTGTAAAGCTTTATGACTTAAGATGCTTTTCAATACTTTAGTTTTCCTGATGTAACTATAACTAGTTTTATTTTTATTTTTTTTGGTTAATTTTATCAATTATTGGAATATTTAATCTTGTTTACTTATAATCTATATCTATATATATCTGTTAGGTTCTAAAGATTTAGGATTTTATGTATTTAGAACTCTAATGTGTAATGTTGGCAAATCATGATCAAAACAATATGTTTAGTCTTGTTTAGGCTTGCTCAAAGTATGTTTATTTGTAAAACTGGAATCGAGTGATTGCAGATTTATTGGACTAAATCTGTAAGGTTCGATCGATCGAAAATTAGACTCGATCGATCGAACCACGTACAGATTTATTTTTCTGCAGAGTTCCAGTTCAGCCCAAACTCTATTTAAACGTCTTAGGGTTCAAGTAAAACACTCCTATATAAAGAAAACCCTAGAACGTTTTTGGGACTTTTGAGAGAGAGAAGAGTGTGCCTCTTTTGTATCTAGGGTTTGTACCTAAACCTCTCTAAGCCTTTGTTGCTCATATTGCTATTTTGTGTAAATCTCTTATGAGATCTTTGAGGAGCTTTCCTTTACACAAAGCTTAGGGTTTTCAAGGTGGAGATATTATCAAAACCTTGATGATCATTTAGTTGCAGATTCAAGAACTTAAAGAATATCAAGCATGGGTGCTTGTAGCTGATTGAAGAGTCCAAGAAAGAAGGAGTTCATGGATTCGAAGCTTGCACGTGGTCGTGTCGGTAAGTTCTACTGGTGGGTAGCATTAGGAAGTCAAGCGGGGAGCTTGTAGTCCTTCTGTATGAACTTCGATTTTTTCGCATAGTGGATTCAGGTTTACCTTGAGGATAGTTAGGTCAAATCCTCCCCAGGTTTTTACCGTGTGGTTTCCTGGGTGATCATATCATTGTGTCTTTTATTATTCCACTGCTTTATTATTTTGATATGATTATTTGATTGTTTTAACCTAGAATTGCATAATTTGACTAAGTAACAACTTGGCTAATTAATCTAGGCTAACCAATCTG
>NW_027070164.1:109116-113165 GCF_002906115.3 Quercus suber
ACACACACACACACACACAAACACACTCTCTCTCTCTCT
This sequence comes from Quercus suber, assembly GCF_002906115.3. Classification (NCBI taxonomy): domain Eukaryota; kingdom Viridiplantae; phylum Streptophyta; class Magnoliopsida; order Fagales; family Fagaceae; genus Quercus; species Quercus suber. Next base: position 109,156 of record NW_027070164.1, read on the forward strand.
CTCTCTCTCTCTCTCTCTCTCTCTCTCTCTCTCTCTCTCACAATTTTTTGGTGGATTTTTTATTTTTCTTGTATCTCTGCTTTAGGCTAATAATTTTTTATATTCTTTAAAACTCTAATGCGATTTAGTTTTGTTTTTTTATATTCTTTAAATTTTATCCTATTGCATTATAAAGAATTAAATATAGCATATAAAAATATAATATTATTCTATTACATAGAATGATTTGGATAATTTGTTTTTTTTTTTTAATTGTTTTTTTATTAGTTCTCTTTGATTTTTAAATTTTATCCTATTGTTTTATAAAGAATTAAATATAGCATATAAAAATATAATATTATTCTATTACATAGCATGATTTGGATAATTTGGTATTTATTCTATGACACATCATGATTTTTTATAGTGCTCAATTTAGATGTTAAACTATGAGATTTTACTAATTTTTGCTTATTTTTTTAATCCTTTGTGGTGGACAAAGTACTCTTAATAGTTGTATTAGAAGTACTCTATAATATCATTTATTTAGAGAAAAGCAAAGGTTAGCCAAACGAAAATAATTAGATGGGTGACAAATTTTATCTTTTGCAATTTTACTTTAATTGTTATTATTATTTTATAACAATGCATATATAGAAATTTAATTCTTAGATTTTGCTAATAATTGCTTATTTGATAATATGTTTTGGGTGGATGAAATTACAATTTCTACAAAGAAAATAACTTTAATAGATTATCAACAACAAATTGTTTTTCCTAATTGGTCCAATTAATCATTGTTAAGTTTATTAATTTTCTTAGTTACGTTTTTTGGTGTTTTGGATTGTAGACAGAAAAAATAAGGTTTGAGAAAGTTTGTTTAAAACTGAAAGAATAATTTTTCAAATTTTATATTCTTTTTAATGATTCACAAAATGTTATAAATAACGTTTATTAAAAAATGAATATTTTCATTAACTTGTCTTTTGAATTTCTGAGAAAAATTGTATTGTTTTTATTTTGGGACAACAAAATTTATATTTATGATTTATGATTGTTCCTATATTACATTTATGATTGTTTCTATAATAAATAAAAATATGATTATGAAGTACATTATTCTTTATTAAATTAGTTTAAATTGTAAAAAAATATATACTTATTAAATAAAATCACCATAAAAATTATTATCACGTGCAACGCGCGAGTTTGCCGCTAGTTTGGATTAAATCTGTGCATCACATTGGTATAGTAATATGATACTATCTCTATATAATAATAATCATGTCCAACATGCCGTGATTGTGTTAAGTGGATGCTCTCTCTTTTTCTTTTTTTCCTCATGAATGGCATGTACATTATATGCTTAATTTGCTATTGACTTGCTTGAACTTAGGTTTATGTATATTCTTTCCTTGTTGGCAGATTGCAAAAAGAAGAGACATTAAAAGTTCATGTGATCAAAGCAAGTGAAATTGGTGAAAGACTTAAGGTAATGTGTTTTTTTCTTAGTGGATAAGAAAAAAAACACAATTCTTTGGTGACTTTTCTTATCTAAAGAATGGCATATTTTCTTATTTACTAGAGTTCAATCATTCTTTGCCATTAATCAATAAAATTTTTACTTATAAAAAAGAAAAAAAAACAATTGAAAAGGCACCCTTCTTTTGCAGTTACAGGCAGGAACATGAAAACCTGTTATAATGGTTTTTTTTTTTTTTTTATAATTATTTAATTTTAAGATTTAAAAGAAGACTTGGTATTTTCTCAACTTCTTTCAAGATGATTGGAGGGGTTTATTCTTAATACATAGCTATTGTCAGAAATGTGTTTTTGTTATTAAACACAACTTGCAATTTGTTATTTATGTTTATTACATTTTGAGTGCTTTATGTAAGTTAATCTTCTTACTTTGCTTCTCCATAATCCAAGAAACTTTGGTTTACTGATTTACCATATAAATCTTTTTGAAATTGAAATGATTAAGAAGCCTACAATGACCTAAACATCTTTTAATTTTTTTCATATGCGCTAGATTTGATTAGTCTAGTTTTGGTTCATCCATAGGCAGCCTGCCTATTTTACAATCTGCTACACACTTTTTGACTAGTTATCTATCTTCTCTTGCTTCAGATACTCTCTCTCTTCATTCTGTGGGTTGTTGTACATTAGGGACTTCTTCCATTGGCCTAGATGCCATGTCATACAACATGTCACGAAGATCGGCATACTCTATCGGGTTTTCTTGGACATGACTAATAGGAATTTCAGTAGAAGTCTTTGCAAACGATGATTCCCTCAACCCCTACAAATCCTATTTGACACTAAGTGAGCCTGTACAACATCTGTAGGCCACGAATTTGTATGCACTCATTTTTTACATGAACTTGAAATCGTTCCATCTGGGTGTGCATGGTTAGATGCAAAATTCAAAAATTGTTGGACTCCATCTAAATATTTGCATGACCTTCTATTGGTAACTTTCATTCAACTCTTATCCATTGCTATAAAATGGTTTACAAGAAACACCTATCATGTGATTTCATGAAAGCACAAACCAAGAGTTAACACACGTTTCATTTAGTTCATTTCACTTTAATTTAACAAACAAATCATCTTTGATCTAACAAAACAAACCTATGTTCCTAAGAAAACAATGAATTTAAACACATAGAGAAGTTATCAATACATTTGGTAACTATAACATCATTACTAGCAATATTCTTTAGGAATGGACATCTCTTTAAATATCCCATTTCATTTTAGTGTTCTATGAAAAAGATAAAGAGTGTTAGGATATATGTAAATCATGTTAGGAACATATGTCAGTATAGAATTGGCTCATCCTTTGACAAAACGCACTTTATTTGTAGATCTAGGGTGTGTTTAATACTTTAGGTAACAAGGATTCAAGTTCAAGTGTTAAAGCCATGCAAATCTGTCCAAGAATCAAGTAAAGAAGTGCTGGATTTTAAAACTCAACCGCTAGCTCGACAGATAGAATCTATCGAGGTTTAAAAGGCAGCTTTAGCCCAATGCTCGATAGCTGCTCGATAGATAAGCTATCTATCGAGATTTTTGAAAATCAGTTTTTTAGATCTAATTCACTCTAATCCGTGTGTACATGTTTAGGTTTTCTTTTCTCACAACCCTAAACATATATAAAGATTATTTTAAATGTTGTCAAAGGTTGCACAAGTGTGAGGCAAAGTTTTGTTCATGCAAATTGTGATCAGAGACAGAATTTACCCTAGTTCATCTTTCTCTTGAAGAAGCTACTGCATTTGTACGTCGTTGGGTTTTGTGACCAAGGAGATTCATGATCTTCATCGTGTTAAGGAATTGAAGAACTTTGCAGCCAGTATCTTTCTCAAGTTGGTGAGTAAGCTGCGTACTGGGATCCACACATCGATTGTTTTGTCATGTACTGGGAGCTGTGCATTGAAAAAGAGAGATTGTTTCTATAGAACAAGTCCAATTGTGTATTGGGGTAAGGGTTTAACTATAGGTTAGTATAAGGTACTTGAATTCCTTTACTTGTAATTGCTTGTTGTGATAATAGTGAATTTTCAAGAATGGTGATCTTAAAATCACTCGGTGGGGATTTTGCCTTGGAGGTTTTCTCAATTCGTAAACAAATCACTGTGTCAACTTTATTTTCTGTTGCATATTAACTTAGTTGGTGATTTGTTCATGTTACCACGCATTTTGCATGTTAATTGAATTAATTAATTAACTTGGATAAATCAATTGGTTAATTTATCATAAGGGGTCAATACATTTTTGGCCTATCAAAGAGAAGCCCCTAAGATGAATTAATCAAATAAAAAAAATTTAACAAGAATCATCCAATATTACACAAAATAGTCAACACTCCTGTATCAACTAAAATCACCTTGTAACTCCATGCAAGCCACTTGCTTCTCTAATTAACAACTCACCACAAACACAGAGAGAGAGAGAGAGAGAGAGAGAGAGGAGAGAGAGAGAGAGAGAGAGAGAGAGAGAGAGAGAGAGAGAGAGAGAGAGAG
>NW_027070164.1:115515-124756 GCF_002906115.3 Quercus suber
TAAACAGAAAACTATCATTAGATTTTTTGGTATATGAAGATTATGATATATATATATATATATGAAATGTCAAAAAAAATGAGATTATAAAATTTTCCAACTTTATTTCTAATATAATTTCTAAATTACTGAAGAACATCTCATTTTTAGTTATGATAGGAAAATAATTTCCCTAGTATTATTATATTTAACCGTTGATTATTGATTTAATTAAGTGAATTTAATGGTTAATTCTATTGCACTATAAAGTTTTCAATGTCCACTGTATAGCCATCTTTATTTTACTTCTTACTCCTCTTGACCACCTTTTAATTTTTCAAATAACGGTTATTAATTGACGTTTGATTTCATTTCTTTTTTTCTTCCTTCATTTATTCGTTATTACTTTGTATGTTCCCTTGCTAATTGTAAATTTTATGGTTATCAATAAGAAATAGATATCATGGATGGCTTAAATAGGTATGGATGTAGTTACGTTAGTGGTATGTCAAAGGTTTTTTTTTTTTTTTTTTTCCTTTTGAATTTTCAAGAAAATATGAAAGGCATTTCTCTAGTTTGGTCTCAGTCAATTAAGATATCCATAATATATCAACGGAAGTAATAATGAGCCTTAAATTTTTTTTTAATGTATGAAGTGGTTAGGTTAGTTGTGCGTCAAAATTTTTATTAAAAAAAAATTGTGACTTTTTGAATTGTAGAAATATAATTGTTTTAATTACCTTGTTTATAGATGTCGTTATTAAGTTATAAACATCTAAGTTAAAGTAGATGAATATATAAATGTAAAATTATATGTAAAGTTACAATCGCACAAGATAAATATGTATAGATAATATATATATATATATATATATATATATATAATATATATATAAATATATATATATCATGAATCATTATTTCATTTTTTACTTATAAATATCTAAACTAAAGTTTCTTTTTTTGGAAAAAAAAATATAAATTAAAATAGATGAATGGTAAAGGAATGTAGGTTTGTGTTTAGCCATTTTATTGATTTGTGCTGCATAATTTAATAGTATGGAGGATGTGACTAGATTTAAATGTTGAATAAAATAAGCTGGGAAGAAAAAGAGTAAAAATAAAATATATAACATAAACATTAAATTATCCAAGTCATTCTATGTAATATAATAACATTATATTATTATATACTATATGTATAATGCAGTAGGATAATATTTAATCAAAGGGAATATAAAAGATAACAACTTAAAACAAAAAACTAAATTGCATCAACCCAAATTAGAATTTTAATTAACACAAAATTCATCAACCTAAAGAATTGATGCAATAAAAAAAAATCAAACAAAAAATGAAAAACAAATTGTGAGAGAGAGAGAGAGAGAAGTAACATTTTTTTGTGTGAGAAAACTATGCATAGAATGAAAAAGAAAATGTCAAATTTATAATAAGATGTTGAGAATAAGAAAAGTCAATGTTAGGTCACAATCTGAATGACCCCTTGTGATTAACCCCAATTAATTAATTTAGCCAAGTAATTAATTAATCAATTAATCATGCAATTTTATGGAAGCACAAACAAATCATCAATCAACTAAATATGCAGCGGAAAATAAATAACACGGTGATTTATTTAAGAATGGGGAAAACCCTAATGGCAAAAACCCCACCGGGTGATTTTCAGGTCACCACTCCCGAAACTCCACTATTATCAAATCAAGCAGTTACAAGTAAAGGAATCCCAAGTACCTTACCAACCTACAGTTGAACCCTTACCCAATACCCAATTGGACTTGATCTGTAGTGACAATTTTCACCTTTGATGCACGGCTCCCAAGTACGTGACTAACCAATGCGCGGATCCAAGTACGCGACTTCAGAACACCAACTTAAGGAAGAATGGTTGGCTGCAAAGTTCTTCAGTTCATCCACGTGATGAATAGCAGGAAGATGCTTGGTTACAAAACCCTACGGTGCAAATACACAGCAACTTCTTGATGGAAGATGAACTAGGTCAAGAACTTCGTCTGTTGAGCACAATTTGCATAAACAGAGATTTCTCAATGATAATACAACTTGTGTCTACCAAGACGGCTCTTAAAATAATCCTTTTATATGTTTAGGGTTAGAAGAAAAGAAAGCCCAAAAACATATTCACGGATCCCAAGAAAATCATATTGGAATTCTGACTTTTTAAATCTCGACAGATAGCAGGTGTCGTGGTAGCTATCGAGAGGTGTCGAGCTTTAAAAACTTTGCACTTCAGCTTGCTTTTTCTTGGACAGACTTGATGACTTCAACACTTGACCTTGAAACATTGTTTCTTGAAGTATTAAAAACACCTAGAACTACCCAATTACAAGCAGAGTGCGTTTTGTCAAAGGATTAGCCAATTTACATAACTAAGTGACATATGTTCTTAAACAAGTTAAAACATATATGTCCTAACAGTCAAAATAAAGGAAAATAAAAAGGTAGAGAAATAATGAAATTAAGGTAGAAAGTAGTAGGAAGATGAAGAGGTAAAAGGGAGGGAGAGTTTTGGGAAATTAATAATAAAAATAATGGTTAAAAGATATTTTAATTTTTAAATAATGGAGTTTTTAAGTTATCTTAAATGATAAAATGTTTTAAAAAAACATATAAGAAAAATTGGAAACAAAAAATAATAACGTGGCTTCTGATGTGGTTTAATGTGAGTATAGCAACATTTAATGCTACATTTCAGCTTTTAGTAATAAGAGATGCTATGTCCAAAACATTTTTACAACAAATCACAGGTGGTTAGTTCAAATTTAAAACTAATACTAAGATTACTTTTTTACCCCAACAATAATAACCAGTAACAACCTACCACTTAGGATTTGTTGTAAAAATGTTATGGACATATCATTCCTTTTTAGTAATATATTGATATGAGAAATGATGTCCTCATCATTTTCACAATATTTTTATAACAAATTCTAAGTGGTAAGTTGTTACGGGTTGTTATTGTTAGGGCAAAAAAATAATCTTAGTGTCAGGTTCAAATTTGAACCAATAACAACTAACCACCTATGATTTATTGTGAAAATATTATAAAAATATTGTGATCATAGCATTTCTCGATATAGATTAATCTATTTTAGTAGAGTTGTATAGTATTTTATTATAGTGGTCATGAGAAGGGAACTTTTTTTTTAGAGAGGTTCAACTTATGGCGTCCGCTCCTAGTGATAGCTCTTTATCATCAGATCAAGACATCAATCAGTTTTTGGTGTGGGCGGGGATCAAACCCCAGATCTCTTATACAACTCCAGATCTCTTATACAACCATCAGAGATTTTACCAATTAAGCTAATTGGAACTTACGAGAAGGGAACTTTTAAGTTAGGTAACTAACTGGTTTTTTTAATCTGTGGCCATTGCCAACCCACCGGTGACTCTAGAAATTACTAAATTTTGGGGTTCAAGTCCAAGTCCAACACCATTCACATCAAATCAAATCTTGTCTTCCGAATTAGATTTTTCACAAAAATGATCAATTCTATTGTTAAAGACTAGTATGAATCATTGTTCAAAATTTTACAACTTGTTACAATTGTCTTGACTATAGTCTATAGCAAGTCTCAAAACAAAACAAAACTAGAGCAAGTCTATGTAATATTATACCTAATTATTTTATTCCACTCTTTTTAAAATAACAATCTCTTCACACACACTCTCTCTCTCTCTCTCAAAAGAACAAAAATCAATCTCAAAATCTCTCCCTATTTCGCACTCAGATTCTCTCACCGTCTCACGGATCGACGGCGCTATGGGTGTGGGTGGGCGTAATGGGGTTTCAATGTTGGCAAATTCGTTGGTATTGCTGTTGTGGGGTGCTGCAGTGGTTATTGTCGGGGAATTTTCGGCACACCCTTTTACCAAAATTAACAAATCTGGCTTATGGGCTTCCGAATTTGACAAAAAATATGAGAAAATATCATTCACGAATGTAGATTATTTATGGGGTTTTAATTTGTGCAAGGTTGGGCTCTCTCATATTTTTCAATTTCATTTCTCTGAAAAAGAATTTTTTTTTTTTTTTTTTTTTTATCTCTAATCTCTTTGTATGTGGGAAAGGAAAAATAAATAAAATTATTTTAATAAGGATGTATTGCAAAATGGAGAATAGGAGATAGGGTGTCGGTTAAAAACTGACGTGAAAATATAGATAACAAAATAAATATACAAAGCCGAGGGTGAATGCCCGTATGATTGCATGTGTCATGTTACAAAAAATTGAAGAAATATTCTTTAAAATTTCTTTTATTTCCCTTCATTCCTTCTTTTTCATTCCTTCATCTTCTCCTCCTCTTTAACAGTGTTAGGTGTTGTATGTTACATCTTAATTTATAAATTAAGCTAACTTATTTTTTATATACAGATTTAAAGTTTCCCTTTTTGTAAGTACAATATAGTCTACTATTGTTTATTAGCAGAAAGAAAGAAAAAAAATTCAATATAGTCAAAACAAGCTTATTTTTATTTTCAGGAGGTTGCGCAAACACCTCCATCTTGTATTTAGTATTTACTATTTAGTCGAGGGGAAGGCTTGAGTCCAGAGCACCAATTTCTTTAGTCAAAATCAACTTAATTTCTAAAAGTAAGGAAGGAAATTTAAAAAAAGAAAAAAAAAATTAAATGCGGAGCTTACCAAAATAAACCCAAAAGTTCCCCACCCACCCCCAATCCCCCTTCTCTCAGTCTCTCTCTTAAAAAATGGTTTTGGGGCTTATTTTGGTGGGCTTCACCCAAAAAATAAATCCACTTCCTTTTCTGTAGTACTTCAAACAAATAAACAAAAAATAAAACACATCCAAGCGCACTTAAGTATAAAGAAACAAACACTCATTTTGTATTTCTTTAAAAAAAAAAAATTTAAATAACTAATAATGTTATTGAAAGTCATAACCTTTAATATAAAGAATCGTTTTGAGAAGATTTTATTTTATTTTATTTTATTTTTATTTTTAAACAAATTTTATAAATTAAAGGCATAAATATTAAGTTAACACAAACTAGTTGATAAAAGAGTAACTATAGCTTAATTTGTACTGGCCTTTCATGATTTGAAGGTGGTATGCAGTAGATAATTTCTGATTAAAGTAGCTGTCTTTGTTTTATTGCTGAAAGAATAGTTTATTTATCTTCTTATGTTTCATATTTTTTAGTTGGAAACTGTTCATATATTTTTGTTCTTGGTATTTCAACAAATGCAAGTCAATGAAAAGAAAAATCATTAGAGCATCAAATATTTTCTGTTTTTGAAGAGCAAAAATACATTTTTTAGGAACATTACATATACTTAACAGACCAACGCAAAATAAACTACACATCACAAAAACAAATTCTCTCATCGATAGTTTCTCAAAAAAAAAAAAAAAATCTCCCATCGATAATTACTCCTTTTGTCCCCTCCCCCTTTCATTTCACCACCCATCTATTAATTGCCATTGACCATTTATTACTCGACCATTAACTTTTTTTCAAATGATATTTTTTACTTAGGTTTTGCTTACTTTCAGTACTTTTTTAATTAGAATTTTCTTTTATTTTAATGAGAAATTGTCATATCACCCACAAACTAAATAAAATGTAGAGATTAAAACTCACTACCACTTTTTGTTATGTATTTGAAACAAAATGACACCTCCAATTAAAAAAGTACTGGAAGTAAGCTAAATCCTTTTCGCTCAAACCAATTGTTTTTATACTTAATTCTTGTGTTTGATGTGCATGAAATATATACAATAAAGTACTCACATATCTACATATTTAGCCTTACTTTTATGTTATTTTGTGACTGATTATATAATATCTTTGTATTGCAGGTAACAAGGTCTTTACATGCAAAGTGGGGCTAAGCCAATTGAATCAAGCCAACTTACATCCAGCCAGGCATGAATTCAAGAGAAGACCAACCCAATTAAATTTAAGTCCAATTGGAGTAAGGAATCAAAGTAAATTTGCACCAAATCCAAGTCCAATTCGGATTAGGATTTCAGCCTGCACATCAGTTAGTATTTTTGGCATAACTTTCAGCTTAGATGTCCAATTAAGATGATTCAAGTTGGGCTGGAAATTTAACTTAAAGGGCTACAACTTTGTAGTTTACCAGGAGCCCGAATTCTGAAGTTAAATGGGCCAAAATAGTCGGTTAAGTGAAGCTTAAAAATCTGGGATTTTCTCTAAACGGGAATTCAACTTGTAATAGGATTCCTTGACCTATTTAAAGGCTCTTTAGGGCAAAATTCAGGGGGGCGGAGGATAGTGCTAAGGCTGGAGGCTAAACATAGAGAGTGCGGCTACTTCTTTGGTTTTCTTCCATGACAGATAGTTTTATTTTATTTGTCTTGTTTAATTTTTAGTATTTTATTTTTGTATTTTCTTTCAATTACCATGAGTAGCTAAATTTATAATTAGGGTTGAGGATGAAACCTTGTTAAGAATTATCAGTAATATTTATGTGATTTGACTTTTCCCATAATAGATGTTCTTTAATGATTTAAATTGTCCTTACTTCATATCAATTGACTAAGATGGGATTCTAGATATGAGTTCAATCATGTTTTTCTCATGATTTAGGATTTGTCTTAATTAATTGAATGCTTGGTTAATTAATTCTTGATTATAAAATTGGATATCGCTTGTGATTTGCCTGTCAATGGATACAAGTTATGATTTGGTTTTTAGAATTGGATATATCTTGTGATTTATTTGGATACGGATACGATTGATGATTTGGTTTTATACTTAAGGAGCGAAGAAGAACATGCTTTTGATTTTTAAAATAAGGATTTTAATGAGAATATTTTCCATGATAGCAAGATTGATTCCTAGATTATCATGTAGTGAGTTGGGAAAAATTAATGATCATAAATATATGTTGATATAACTTGCAAGGCGGATTCCAAAACCTTAATTCCTTTCCCTTGATTGTTTACATCTTTTTATTACTTTATATCTTTTGCTTAGTTTAACTATTTGCTTAGTTTATTTAATTTCAAAACAACCAATTTTTATTAAACTAGATTAGGATTAATTTGGTTAAGATTTGATTTAATTTTCCTGCGTTCATTCAAGTCCCTGTGGGTTTGACCTCGTTCTTGTCAAACTATACTTCAGTACGGTTCGTGCACTTGCGAGTATTTTAAAATTTCACAACAGTGTTAATTTCAAAATTGCGAGTTGCTTATCAATTTAAGGCTCCAATATGGCCCCAAAAATTGATAGTTTTTCACTAGCTATTTGGGGACAATTTTGTGAATAAAAGTTTTTATTTATATAATTGTTTGAAATAATAACATATATTAATGATTTTCAATACAAACTGAAAGTTCAATATGAGTATGAAATACCCTTGAACGTTTAGACCCTCAGATACAAACATACCAATTCAAGCTTTATATCAAACAATTAATGTGCGGAATATGATAACAAGTTTATAACAGAATTGATAAAACAATCGAAGCCAAATATAGACACATCCACAGCAGTAAATATAAGGCAAAGATAAAGGAAAGAGAGATGCAAACACAAGAACAACACACGATGTATTATCGAAGAGGAAACCGAAGTCCTCGGCGTAAAACCTCTCCGCCGCCCTCTAAGCGGTGATAAAATCCACTAAAGAATATAGTTGGGATACATGAATAGCAGAAGACCCTCCAAGCCTAATCTACCCAAGTACCTAAGCCCTCCAAGCTTCTTGCTCCAACGAGGTTACGCCGAACCTATTTCTTCTTTAACTTGCCGGATTCCGCTACTTGACCATAGCATCAACCAATGTATATTGGTTCCTTTCCAAACTACTTCCCTAAGCACCAAATGGACCTTCTCACAGACGTGGGTGTGGTGAGATAAGGGTTTGGTAAATGACCTCTCAAGGGTATGACAATGGAGAGGAAGAGAGTAGAGGAATTTGTAGAGTCTCTTTAGATGAAGATTGGGGATGAGGCAATCTTGTTTTTCTCTAGGGTTTTCTCTCACAAAATTCTCTCTGGAAGCTCTCTCAAAATGATGGGTATAAGGGTGTATATATAGTAGGGTGAGAAGGGAATGCAAAACGTCAGTTTTTGCCAAACAGGGCAAGTTGGCGACTTGATCTCGCGGCTTGTCCAAGTCGCGAGTTTAAGTCGCGACGTAACGGCCTGGCCAGACTGGAACTTTTGTCCTGTAACGTGACAGCTGGCGCGACCCTTCAGCTTCCCAGTGTGCCTCTCATGTGTCAGCCTTTGGCAGCTTGCCAGTCGCGATCCACCCGCGAGCCCTAGCCGCGAGTCTCTGTTTTTCTTGCACACTCTTGAACTTTTCTTCACATCTTCTCACATACTCCCTTACAATTTTCCCACCTAAATACAGGGTTGCTAAGTGCTAAATTACAAGCAAATTGGTCACGGAATAAAGCCAATTAAATGGTTGATTAAATTCAACCTTACACAAACCAAACAACATATAATGTTTTATGATTTACTTTTAAGGTTGCAACTAAACATGCGTACATTAAGATTGGCTAGAATAGAATTCTATCTTAAATTAAAAAAACAAAAATATTTTCTACTATACACATATTAAAACTCAAAATTTATGAAAAAATATTATATTACCTCTGTTGTTTTATTTTTGGTAAGCCATCCAAGGATCAAATATGTTTTAATATTGGTTATATTACCTTGAACGGTGCTGTTGTTTGCCCCAGTTTAGGCAAAAGATCTATTCATTGGTTTCCTTGACGTTGTAAATGAGCAAGATTACAAGATGGAGGAGGAGTTACAAGTTTCCAACATCTACTGCAAAATTAACGAGCTGGGTGAGCACATTAATAAGGCATGAACTAGAGTCATCAGTGAGTTAGAGCCACATGAGATTCTAATTCTAAAATGAGATTGTAATAATAATCCAATCCGATTAGCCCATATAATTTTAGCAGCAAGTGAGGTAGTGTTGATACTGTATTTTGTCCGACCCTGATTGACATGTCAAGACAAAAACCAAAAAAAATCAAAAAATTGAAAAAGGGGCAAAAATCATGAATTCAAAGCCAAAAAGGGTAAAAATAAGTACTAAATGTTTGAACAGTGAATCAAAAAGTCACAATGATTGAAAAATCCATTTTACAACAATTAAGACCAAAACCCTAACTAGGTATGGTCAAAAAGTTATTTTTTAATGTAACCATTGGATCATGTTGAATTTTGGACCATCTCGTAAGGCATTATATTCTTCCCTTCGAAAC
>NW_027070164.1:124809-174568 GCF_002906115.3 Quercus suber
TTTGCTACCGCCTTCCAATTGAACCATGACTTGGCTTGACCCAAATCCAATCAATTCACATTATTGTTCAATTTAAAAAACCCCCCCCCCCCCCCCCCCCCCCAAAAAAAATGGAGAAAAATAGAAAGAAATAGATAGAGAAAATAGTGAAATAGAGTGAAAAAAGTGAGGAAAATCAGAAAATAGTGAGAAAATTATAGAAAAATACCTTTAGAAATTCAAATTAAAAGTTTCTCTCTCTCTCTCTCTCTCTCTCTCTCTCTAGGAAACCCACACCCAAAAAAAAAAAAACGTTTTTTAATCAACCTTTACAATATTTCAGCCCTTTACTTTCTTATCATTTAATTTTCTGCACTATACTTTTATGTCATTTAAATTTCTGCACTTTATTTTCCTTGCAATTTATTTTTTGCACTTTATTATTGTTGTTCCTTTACATTTCTCATTATTAAAGTTGCCATAAAATAATTATGTTTGGGTCAACATTTCCCCTACATACTATTTTATGAAAATGCTTTTCTTCAAAAATCTTTTCCCACCACTTTCTTTAAAAATGTAGTCTTTTTCCAAAAAAAAAAAAAAGGAAGAGGAAGAAGAAAAAAAAAGAAAAGAAAAAAAGAGAGGTGTTTTTAAAATGTTTTTCTTTTGTTCTTCTTAAAAGTTTTTAAAACAAAAATCTTTTTTTAATGATTTTTCCTCTCCTTTAAAAAAAAGGTTTTAAGGGGGAACCCGAAACTTTTATAAAATAAAATAAAATAAAATAAAAATCTGTTATACAAAACTGTTTTTTTTTTTTTTCTGTTTTCAATATAAAAAATTCTGTTTTATAAAAACTGTTTTCAAAATAAAAATATGTTTTCTAAAAATCTGTTTTCTAAAAACTTTTTTCAATATAAAAAAATCTGTTTTCTAAAAACTGTTCTCAAAATAAAAATCTGTTTTCTAAAAAACTGTTTTCAATATAAAAAACTTGTTTTCAAAACTGTTTTCAAAGCAAAAAGAATCTGTTTTCTTAAAACGATTCAAAATTTTTTTTAAAAAAATATTTTTTTTCAAAGAGGGGAAACCCGAAACTTAAATAAAATAGAAATAAATGTTTTTAAAGTTTTTTTTTTTTAAATAAAATGTTTTCAAAAGTGTTTTTCTATATACAAAAAGTATGTGTTTCAAAAAATTCTTACTTCAAAAAGATACATGTTTTTCCCATAACTTTTTCAAAAAAAATCTTTTCTAAAAAATTTGCTTTTCTAAAACAATAAAAGCTAGCATTGTAACTTTTTATTTTCTAATCTTAAAATAGTAGTAGTTTAAGGATTTGTTTTCCAAGATTCATTCTCTTGAGTTCTTAAACACCCTATAAGCTTACATTGTCCCTAACATTTCTTGGCACTAATGAGTTTTCTTTGTCATCTTTTTGCATGATTAAAATGAGAAAATGGTGGATGACAACAAGGTGCTACTCTTTCAACCCTCTCTTTTTTTTATGTTGAGACTTGTTTGTGTATAGTATTTAGTACTCACATGCTAGCTATATAATAAATAAAAACTTACATGCTATTGTAAAGTATATTTGTATGTTTTCTCACATGTTACCTATGTACATATCTCACACGGCTTGATTGTATATATTTTGTTGGAGTTAATATTCACATGCTAGCTATATATAAATACTTACCACATGCAGGGACGGACCCAGGATTTGTATTAAAAAAATTATAAATACTCAAAATCTTTTTTTATTTTTTTGTGAATACTAAGTATTTTTAACACACATATGGGGACACAAAATCATTGTTTCTAAATACATTAAGATGTAATCATTTACCAACAAAGACAAAAACAAAAACAAATTTTTTTTTTTTTTTTTGAAGTTAGAGCATTCACAGCAGTGGTACTAAAAAATTTAGCTTTTAACATCTCAAAAAACTACTTTATCTATTTTACCACCTCACTTTGCAATATATCCAATATCAAATGTTCTATTTTTTTTTTTTATCAATTCATTTAAAATAATATAAACAACTCATTAAAATAATAAAGGAAGAGAGAGAATTTGAGTTTTTTAATTGAAGGAAGAGATTTAATCTTAATAAAATATTTTATTTTATTTTTAACAACTTGCTATAGTCAACTAGTACTTATATCAGTTTACTGTAGTTGCAAAAAATTTAGCTTTAGTTTCTCCAATAACACATGATTTTTTGGTTCTTTGGTGGTAAAGTACTTTTTTTTTGGCTAAAATATAATCATCATTGTGAATGTTTTTATTGTTTTTGTTAAGTTTTTGGATTGGGTAATTGCTATTTGGATAAAGTTAGCTAGGCTTATTGAGGAGAAAGAAAACTTAAGGTTTTGGAAGGGAGGCCAACTACAAAAATTAAACATATATTAACTAAAAGAAATTGGACCCAGGGGGGCCTGAGCCCCCACCTAGGTCCGTCCCTGCTCACATGTGTGTGTGTGTATATATATTATGTATATTGTTAGCAAAAACCTTTAAAAAAAAAAATCAAAATGCCAAGTATTCTTTTTTTTTTTCCATAAAAAGCTAACATTTGAAATAAATTAAAATGAGATCCTATTTTTAGATAGGCGTTGTGGATGCCTAACACCTTCCCCTCACGTAATTAAACTTCTGAGTTCAAGATCTTTTGTTCAAAGGCTTTTAGTTTACCTTGATTAATAAAACTTTAAAATTTGGTTTAGTTAATTAGATAACTTAAAATAAAATTAAACATCTAGGTGACCAATCACACCTAATACAACCAATGATTAGTGGTGACTCTTAAAATTAAACAAAACAAAACAAAAAAGAAGAAGAAGAAGAAGAAGAAAGAAGAGTCATACACACCCCACTCCAAATTCACCTCATTTCAGTGGAACACCCTTTCTAAATAACAATAAATATCAAAAAATTTAGTTAGTTGTCACGTTTCAAAACAATGTTGAAAAATAGCATCTCGGATGTCTAAAACTCGAGTTCCAAGATAAAACTCAAGTTTTTAAGTCTCGATTTGTAAGTAGATGAGTTTGATGTGGAAAAAAATCCACGTGAAAATCGAGTTTTAAAAACTTGAGTTCCATAAATTGCAGGAAAACACCGCTATAGGACTTTAAAACGTCACTATAGGGCTTAAAAACGCCACTATAAGGCTCCCTAAAGTATGGGGTGATTATATAAAAAAAAAAAAAAAAAATTGCAGGAAAAACCGTTATAGGACTTTAAAACGTCACTATAGGACTTAAAAACGCCACTATAGGAACTTAAGTTTCTAAAACTCGAGATCTATGTGGCATTTCCAGTAGCAAAACACTCACAAAACGAGTCTTTGGGATTCGAGTTTTAATATGGATCTTGAGTTTCTAAAACTCAAGATGCTACTTTCTATTATTCTTTCAAACCTTGTCTAATTTACTACATAGTTACCCTCACACTGCTAGTCTACCCATTCCCCTCATTTCAGCGTGTTGTCCTTGTCCTATTATTTGTAGTTTACTTGTATAACTTTCCCATAAAACATATGGGTGCTATAACCCCGTGAGCCATATAGTAGAAGATGGGCTGAATCAGAGAGAGTGGAAAATCCAAAGATATTTATCTTTGCTATTGCTGGAGAATTTTAGTCGTCAATTAATTAGTGTGTCATGTTGTGTGCATGGACGTACATTTACGGTATAGCTATTCTTTTCACAAATTTTGTTTTTGATGACGTTTTCTTTCACACATGCATTAGCTGGTCCTAATTCATGGCCCACATTGTTTCATAGTTGTAAAATTCTTCATAAATAATTGATGTGATATTGTTGGAAAATCAAGAAATCACAGCCACAGGCTTAAGTATGTATCTTTTAGGATTTAAGTACCTGTGTAGTTATGTTATAAAACAATAGTGCCTGCCATGATATTTATTGTAAACGGCACTGGCTGCAATAAAAACCATATCATACAACAGGCTATACAATGTAAAACATAACATCACTTGGACATAGACCTAGTGACGGCTTTAAGAATTTTGTTTAGGAGGTCATATAAAAAATTTTAATTAAAAAAAAAAAAAAAAAAAAAACTCGAATATATCGAGTTACCGACAAAATTAATACATGAAGTTTTATAATTTTCTTCTACAAGTTTTTAAATTTTGAATTGTTATATGATAGTTCATTATTAGTATCTATTGTCAATGTGGAGTGGATATGAGCATATGACCATTTTATTTTATTAAGTTTATTTAACATTTTTATTTTTAGAGCACTCACAGCAATGGTGCTAAAAAATTATATTGGTATATTTTAGTTCCTCACACACAAAAAACTTGCTCCAGTAGTGGAGCTATACTTATTTTTTTTAGATGACTCGCTACAGATGTGCACTATAGCTTAGAGCTAAAAAAAAAAATTATTCCTGCCCTCACTAAAATGTTACCTCTCTCTCTCTCAACTTTGATCTCTCTCAACTCTCACCTCTCTTTCTCTCTCAACTCTCTCTCAACTTCCTCTCACCGCTGCCAGCCCACCCCCACGCTGCCGACCCACGCCACTGGCTCATGCCACAAACCCCGCCACCGATCCACACCACCAACCCATCTCGCTCTTTTTTTTTTTTTTTTTTTTTTTTTTTTTTTTTTTTTTTTTTTTTTTTTTTTTTTTTTTTTTTTTTCTGTTGTGGGCTGTGGTGGTGGTTGTGATTGTGTGGGTAGATCGGCGTTAGTGGGTGACTGTGTTCGTCAACATCAGTGGGTGGCTCGGGTGGGTTTCGTGGTGGTGGGTGTAGGTGTTGCCGCCGATCAGCCTCAGACCCACCCCGCCGATCGGAGTTCTTGCTCACTAATCGGGTGGGTTTCTCATGATTTTTTATTTTGTTTGGTCTAGGTTGAGGAAAAAAATTGGAGATTTGGGTTTTTTTTTTTTTTTTTTTTTCCCTACTGTGGACTGGTGGTGGTGGTGGTGGTGTTGGTGGTGGTTGTGGCTGTGGCTGTGGCTGATGGTAAAGGTGGTTGTGGCCGGTGCTGTGTATGTTTTTTTGGGAGTGGGATATATTATTTTATTGTAGTAGTTATATTATTTTATTGTGATGTTTATATTATTTTATTGTGTTGAAAGCTAAAATAGATCCACTGCTGTAGCATGTGTATAGGTAAAATACATAAAGTAATTTTTTGTGATGCTAAATAACTAAAATTATTGTTTTACTGCTATGAATGCTCTTATGCAGTTGTTATTGTTTATTTGTTATTGTTTTTATAAAAATATTTTAAACTAAATGACTAAACTAAACTCATTAGTTTTGTATTAATTATTGGCGCACGCAATCACACTCATTCATACATAAAATTATACACTACGTGTTTGCTTAACTTATCAAATGCTTGGAAAATCACTAACTTTACCATTTTTTTTCTTGAATTTTACTAACTTTGTAGCAAAAAGTTATTATAACATGATAACAATACACACAAACATCCACACACATCATAATTCACACAAATAATATTATAACAAAAAGTAATGCACACAATCAATATTAGACACTCACACACTTAATATAAATTTATAAAAAAAGAGTGACACTTAAAATTCCCAAACACTTACTCTTTACTTTTAGAGTTGTAAATACTTGTAATAAGGGTGTGCAAAATTTAAGTCAAGGTGTGTAAAAATATTTTTAAGAATAAATTATAGTATTAAACTAACAAAAAAATATTATATATATATATATATATTTTGAAGTCAAGGGGTTTATTTGAACCCCCTGAATATAGTGTAGCACTGCCCCTACATAAACTTGAGGTAAAGAAGAAATAAAGAAATAGAAGACGGAGGAGCACACAAAACAAAGGGGGAGTTTCGAAGTTGATTGGTTAGAGAGGCTGAGAAAAGAAGAGGGACTTGCGTTGAATGAGATAGTTGAAGAAGAAGCAGAAGAAGATGGGAGTGC
Source organism: Quercus suber (assembly GCF_002906115.3). Taxonomy (NCBI): domain Eukaryota; kingdom Viridiplantae; phylum Streptophyta; class Magnoliopsida; order Fagales; family Fagaceae; genus Quercus; species Quercus suber. The sequence continues at coordinate 130,745 of NW_027070164.1, forward strand.
GTTTGTAAGAGAGAGTTTTTGATAGGGGGTTTTGTTTTGGGGGGACTTGGGCTAAGTTTATATTTGAGAGAGTTTTTTTTTTTTTTTTTTTGGTGTTAAATTCATCGGGTTTTGTTTTTAGAGGAGAAGGAGAGTGTTTTTTTATTTTATTTTTAATATTGCTGATGTGTAAAATTGTGGAGAGTGCACCATACATGGCAAGCTCTAAATAAGTCCAAAAAAAAAAGTCAAACAAAAGTTATAGGTTTTGGTTTTATTCCCTCAAAAAAAAAAAGTTTCGGTTTTATAGTATATATAAATTATATTTATATTTTTTTGTTATAAAAATTTGGTGAAAACATCCAACAATCAGGGCAGATTTAGCTAGAGGATAAATTTTTTTTTTTTTTTTTTTTAAACTAGACCATGACGAACAACGTAAAAGATACAAAAAGACAGAGAGATATTAGGGCAGATTTAGCTAGACTGGATATGGTAGCTAAAAGTTGTAATGAGGGTTAAAATTATAAAATCAACTAGTAGGAGCAACAACAACCAACAAAATCACTCGAATTTTCTCTCTAAATTGAAGAGATTGCATTTTGGTGGACGTAGAGAGAAAATATGTAGGCGTTGCCAAAATCTCTCCAATTTTCTCCTCCAACCAAACAACCCAAAATACCATTTTCTCTCCAATTTTCTTTCCTCCATTTCTATCCCCTTTATTTTCACCTCAACCAAACCAAACCAACCCTAAGGCCTGAACTAGATAGAATCCAATTAGCCACATGAGAGTCTGATTCCAAAATGAAATTATAATAATATTCATGTTTATAGTCAAACAAAGACAATAAGATTAGCCAATTATAATTCAGCTGCAAGTGAGACAGTGTTGTAGTGATGCCTATTTATCTTGAGAAACATATAGTCCATAATCAGATTGCCATCATACAAGGCCTCCTCCTTTTGAAACAGTTGGGTTCTCAGTTTCTACCCTATTTGTGTTTTCTTTTTATTTAACTAACGAAAATTCTTAGTTTACATTGTACTAGTAACGTGTATAACATTTTACACATTTATAGTCCACAATGTAATATTTATATTGATAGTATAATGTAAATATATAAATACCCTTTAACTAATTTTGAGCAAGTCATTTCAAATCAGACATGTAAATTTTCAAATGGTGTGAGAAGTGTCATTCAATATGATATGACTCAATTACCTATCATAAATTTTTTTTTTTTTTTGGGAGAATAAAAATGAAAAAATAATGCATAAGAGGAAAGAGTGGCAACTCCTATAAGCCTAGGGCAGCACAAAGAGAGAAAGATACGAAAAGGTTCTTCTCTAAACTAGTTTAGAGAGAAATCCTTTGAACTCTGCCGATAATTTTTAGTTGATGTAAATTTTGAAAATCTAACCTTTTAATTATATGTTTTTATTATATCATTCATTCTTGCAAAATTTCAAAAATATCAAAGATCATTAGTTATGTCATTAATAAAATGTTTAAATTTTAAACTTTTATAATCTAAAATTATGCATAAAAAATAAATTTATTGATCATATGGTAAATAACAAATAGAAGTCTATAATAAAATATTTTTCTGCTTTTCTATATGTGCACATTTTAAGTTATGTCCTTAATAGAAGTCTATAATAATTTTTTTTTTTTTTTTAAGTACTCGCAGGTACTGTGAGTTATAAGCTGGATGCAAACGTTCTTAACCAAATAAAGTTCTCTTAGCTAGTTGGTATATTAAAGAAGTTTTCTCTTATTGATTTATATAAAAGTTGGGAAATCTATGTACGAACCGACCTTAGCTCAGTTGGTAGAGCGGAGGACTGTAGTGGGTAACACCTGTCAGATAATCCTTAGGTCGCTGGTTCGAATCCGGCAGGTCGGACTTTTTTGTTTTTTCCTTCATTTTCTAATACACGGTAGATACAAAATTACTTTCAAGCTTTCCAAGGATAAGAATTTTAGCAAACACAAAAATCCAATGTTAAAGAGTTCATATTTTTTTTTTCTCCATCTTCTTTTCAAGGCAGACAATTCAATTCAATTCAACTTCTACTCAAAATGAGAACTTGTAGGTATTCAAGGGTCATTTCTAATATAATATAAATTTTCAGTGATAATTAAATTTTCTATAATTGATAATTAAATTTTTTTTTATAACACATTTCATATAGTTCACGCATCACATAAGGTCATAGAGTTATCAATTTACATTATATGTAGTTGATAAAGTATAATAAACAATATAATTCAAGTAAAAAAAGGCGAAAACACTATTTTGGTCCCTACATTTTGGAGTCATAGTCAATTTGGTCCCTGATATTTTCAACGTGCACTCAATTTAGTCTCTACCATTAACTCATTAACGAAAAATGTATACGTGGCAAACGGTATGCACGGTTGGCATACTTAAAGCTTAGGTGGCAACTAAAATAATAATATAAAATGACACATCAGCATATGAGCAAAAATAATAATTTATCAATTTAAAGAAATTAAAAAAAATTGAAAGAAAAAACATGAATTCAGATCTGTTGTTGAACATAAACCCAGAGCCCAGAAAAATTAAATCCATGAATCTCAGCTCTTCAATCCATGTTGGAAACAGAAACCTAAAAAGAAGGCAAAGAGGAGTAGACGAAGATGAAGATCAAGGTGAAGGTTTGTGGGTTAATTTGGTCCGAATTGCATGGAATTGCGACCTAAATGCTGGGTTCTTGCATTCATCATTTTGCACCACCAACCAGCCACATTTAAAAGAATTTCACCCCTTAAAAAAGTAAAACTAAAAAGCCCAGCACCTTACTATTAAAATTTAAAACATTGGGTTTATATTATCAAACACATGAACTAATGGATCTCAACCATCCAAACAAATTCAAATTGCATACACTTAAAAACCCACAAACAAATATTCAAAATTTTTTATTGAATCCCCCTATTTTCGCATTATTATTAGCAAAATATAAAAGACCTTGGGTTTGAAGAGTTTGGATTTAACACTTTTTTTTTTTATAAATTTTTTTAATGTTTTGGTTTGTGGGAGAGAGTAACAGTTTTGAATTTTAAATACGAGGAGAGAGTATGAGTGGGTAGAAATAGATTTTAGCTAAAGAGTTTGGAGTCAGAGGTTTTAAGAAGTTGTAAGATCACCTTGTTCTTCATCTTCGTCTATTCTTTCTTCGCCTTCTTCTTCTTTTAGACTTCAGCTTCCAACTTGAATTAAAGAGATGAGATTTGTGGACTTGATTTGGGTTTAATTTTTTTTGGGTTTTGACTGTGTTCATGTTTAACAATAGATCTAAATTCATGTTTTTTCTTTTAATTTTTTTAGTTTCTTTAAATTGATAAATTATTATTTTTGTACATATGATGATGTGTCATTTTATATTATTATTTTAGTTGCCACCTAAGCTTTAAGTATGCCAACCATGCATACCGTTTGCCACGTATGCATTTTCTGTTAGTGAATTAACGGTAGGGACCAAATTGAGTGGAAGTTGAAAATATCAGGGACCAAATTGATTGCTACCAAAATGTAGGGACTAAATTAATTATGACTTCAAAATGTAAGCACCAAAATAGTATTTTCGCCTTTAAAAAATAGTATATAAATTTTGTTTATAAGCTTACCAATTTTAATAGGAAAACACCTGAACATTGAGAAAAATTTAGTATATTAAATAAATAATGCGGAAGAAGATAGTGTCGGTTAGAAATATGATAAAAAAAGTGAAGAAGAAATATTGTGGTTTTGTAGTTTGAGGGATTTAATATTATTATAATTTTTCCTTATACATTCCACACCATTGGGACGAGAAAGAGGAACAAATAAAGAAGTTTTTTCGTGCGGTGTAATTAGTTATAGGGGTTTTTTATTTTATTTTATTTTATTTTATGAGAGGTGGATAGTTTTTTTTTTTTTAATAGAATGTGAGATAGTTTATATATGTGTGTGTGTGTGTGTAGAACATGGGGTAGTTTTTTTTTTGGTAAAGTGGAATGTATTAAACAAACTAAGAAGAACAAAACAACTTAGGACCAAGCCTGTTCAGGTACAACCCTTTAAAGTCAGAATCTAACAGTTTAACTAAGTCCACAAGCGGACACATGAACATAACAAAATCCATGGCTTGAAGACTACCTAAACGAGCAAGACCATCAGCGCACCTATTGGCTTCACGATAACAATGCCTAAGGCGAATCTGGGGGATCCGAGACACCAAGAGCCTGCAATCATCCATGAGAGGGGATACAAATACATTAGAGTAATTCATATTGGAAATGACATCCACAATAGCTTTAGCATCTATCTCTACTTCTACTCAGCAAAATTGTAACTGAGACACAGATTAAGCCCATCACGAGGAGCCCAAAGTTCAGCAAGAAAGCTGGTAGTCGATCCAATCTTGCGCACAAAGCCCACTATCCAATTCCCTTCTTCATCTCGAATTAAACCCCCTCCCACTGCTTGGCCCGAATTGCCAAGTGAGGATCCATCTGTGTTCAATTTTACCCATCCATTTGCTGGCTTACACCAATGGACAGGTTTATATATTCAAATGGTAGCTTCCTTATGAGGGCCAGCAAAGAAATTATATTCTACGACCCTTCGAGAAATTTCCTTAGCTAAGTTATGATTCGGCCTTTGCTCCTTGAACACTACCTAGTTTCTGTGCTTCCAAATAAGCCATATAGCAAAGAGAAACATAGTACACCATGGAATAGCATGACAACCAATTACCTGCTACTTGGTGCCATTCTCCTCCAGCCACTCCTGAAGGTTGTTGCTAAAGAAGGACCTATTAACCCGATTCTCACCCAACTAGTTCCATATGTGCTTAACCACATTACAATCACGAAGAGCATGAAGAATAGATTCGCTAGATGAATGACAGAAAGGGCAATGGGTGTCAAGAAGCATACCCCTACGATTGAGACACTCTTTCACTCCAATGCTTTCATGGTAATGCAGCCACACAAAGGATTGGATCCCAGGTAACACCTTAGACTTCCATATCCACATAGCTCTAAAGGAATCGACATTAACCTTGTCAGTAGCTATCTTGTAAGCTGAGCCGAGATTAAACATGCCATTATCCGATTCCTTCCAAGTCAACTTGTCCTCCCCACGGGATGCCATAGCAAACAGAATGGCTTAAAGGTCCTGCCTAACTGAATCCGGGAACTCAAAAGAAGTAATAGACCAATCCCACCCATTAGCGGATACAACATCTTTAACCTTCAAATTCATCAACTCACTAGAAACAGGGCCATGTATGATCTGCCTTAAAGCTTCAAGCTTCGACCAATTGTCAAACCAAAAGTTAAGGTTACTCTCCCTACCACAAGTCCACCTAACCCCCTTTTGGAAGATCTCTGTCCCCTTTTTCATAGCTGTCCAAACCCTCGAGCACGGGAGCTTATCCCTATTTCTAGAGGTCAATCTTCAAGTGCTGCAATATTTTCCTTTCAGCACTTTTACCCATAAAGACTCCCCTTCTATTTGGAATCTCCAATTTAACTTAGCTAGAAGGGCCAGATTCCTTCCCTTGGCAGATTGAATACCCAATCCCCCCTCTTCCTTTGGATTTGTGACTTTACTCCAACCCACCTAATGCATTTTTTTCACCGAGTCAGTTGAGCCCCATAAGAAATTCCTATTAACTCGATCGATGCCTTCTATGATCTTGTTAGGTAGATGAGCACACTACATTACATAGTTCGGTATGGTGGACGACACATGCTTAACAAGGATTGATCTAACCGCCAAAGACAACAAATTCGCCTTCCAACCTGCCAACTTCTGTTTAACTCGCTCAAGAACAAAATTGAAGTCCTGTAAAGAGGACCCAGGATGCTTGAGGGGAATACCGAGGTACTTCCCTAGATTGGGCGTGGATTGGAAACCCAAAATATCACATAGCTCTTCCCTCCTATCCCTGTCAACATTTAGGGAGAAGTAGACCCTAGATTTAGCCCCACTGACTGACTAATCTGATCTACTATAGAACATATCTAGCACCTCCCTTATTACAGCACAATTCTCCTTATTAGCTTTGGCAAAAAGAACCAAGACATCCGCAAAGAAAAGATGAGAGAAAGCCATGCCATTCTTTGATGCCTTAACCAGCTTCCAACTCTTTGTGCTACATTTTTCTTCAATGAGCTGGCTTAGGAAGTCCATACAGAGGATGAATATATATAGGGAAAGAGGATCACATTGTCTAAGGCCCCTTGAAGGCAAAATCTAATCTAGAGCTCCCCCATTCACCACAATGGAGGTGGAAACCGTCGACACACAACTCATCATCAACTTTATAAAATTATGAGGAAGGTTTACTCTAATTAATATTTCTCTAATAAAGCTCCACTCAAACTTATTATAAGCTTTTTCCAGGTCAATTTTAATTGCCATAAAACCAATCCCTCCCTTCTTCCTACTGATTATGTGAACAAGTTCTTGAACAATAATGACATTATCCGTTCCTCTTCTTCCAGACAAAAAAGCAGATTGGTAAGGAGATATGAGTTTACCAAGAAAAGGCCTAAGGCAGGCAACCAAGATTTTGGATACAATCTTGTACACTGTGTTACACAGACTAATAGGGCAGTAATTACTAAGTGTTTCCAGACCAGGAGTTTTTAGGATAAGCGTGATGGAAGTCCTATTTAACTCCTCAAGGACTTCCTTAGCAGCAAATATCTTCTTGACTTCTTTCATCACTAAGTTGCCTACTATAAGCCAAAAGCGTTGGAAAAAAACCTGCGTGAAGGCCATTGGGGCCTGGGGCTTTAAAGGCTTTAAAAGACCACAAACCCACATTTATCTCATCATCTGAGACACCTCTAACAATACTATCCCACTCTTCATTGGATAACCGGGCTTGCCAGGCAGAGCCAGCCAGGACCATAAGGGCAGAGTAGCTATGGGATGTGGTATATAGATCAGAAAAACCATTTCGAATAACCTCCTTAACTACCACTTCATCATGCACCTAGTCCCCGATATTGGACATGATAGCCGTAATGGAATTCCTCTTCCTTTTAACCAGCATTGAAATATGGTAGAAGGACATATTCCTATCTCCTAACAACATCCAGTTGACTCTGGATTTAAGCACCCACAATTCTTCCTCTTGGTCCAGAACGCTACATAAGTCTGCTTGAAGATTCCTCTCCAACTCCACTAGAGAAACCGAAGGAGATGCAGCTAAATCTCTCTAGATTCCACCTAATCTCGCCATAATTATTTTCTTCTTCTCAAAAATGTTGCCAAAGTGCTCCTTATTCCATTCTAAGGCAACATGAGAGAACTTATTGATGGCTCCCTGGAGACTAGGGGCCCATGGCCAAGCATTCTGGACAACTTAGGGAAAATAAGGGTCCGATAGCCAGAAACTTTGAAACCTGAAGAGCCTATTCTGCCTTGCCCAGGTAGTAGGATTTGTATCAAGTAAAATTGGACTATGATCGGAATGGCATCTAGTCAGATGAGTCACTCTGGCGTCAGTATACATGGTACACCAATTTGTGCTGACAAAGAATCTATCAATTCTTTCTTGGATGAGCACATGAGCATCTCTTTTATTAGTCCACGTGAATCTAGAACCCGAAAACCCCAAATCCACCATATTACATTTGTCTAGGCATTCTTTCAGAATGAGTGACCAACTGATGCTCACCTCTCTACCACCCAGCTTATCCGCACTATTAAGGGGTTCGTTAAAGTCCCCTGCAATAACCTAGGGCATGCTATGCAACTCCGCAGTATGCATCAAGTTATTCCATAAGATTGTTCTCTCAGCAAATCTAGGACTAGCATATATAGCTGAAAATAACCAGGAAAGGTTAAAAGCTCGTACCTTAACAGTGACATGGATTTCTTGTTTAGTTTTGGCCAATGGGGCAACCTTCACCTGATCAGCATTCCACATCAACCATAAACCCCCAAAATATCCAACTGTATCCATATGAATCGCTCCATCAAACGGCAAACGATCTGTAATATTCTTAGCTCTCTCCCTTCCGAGACGAGTTTCCATAACCACAAACACAGCTGGATCGTGAACACGCACCAACTTCCTCACATGATTTTGAAAATTGGGCTTCAGAGTGCCCCTACTATTCCAAATCATGGGTAGTTTTGGTTGTGTAGATAGGGTAGTGGAATTGTGTGTGTGTGTGTGTGTGTGTATCTACTTGTTTTTAAGGGGAAAATCTATCTATACCATCTAGTGCGGAGTTTTTACCTTATAGGTTTTTTGTTTTTAATTTTTGCCTATTTAGTCTCTACTTATATATATATATATATATATATAAGAAAGATGTGTGATCTATTTAGTATCTACTATCTAGTATTTACGGTTTTAACCTCATTAGGTTTTTTGTTTTTAATTTTTGCCTATTTAGTCTCTACTTATATATATATATATATATATATAAGAAAGATGTGTGATCTATTTAGTATCTACTATCTAGTATTTACGGTTTTAACCTCATTTTTTATGTTTTAAGAATAATAATAAGTTAATTAAATTAAGGGTATTTTTGAAAGTAAAAAGGGAAATATCTAACTTTTTAAATCATTTTAATATATAAAGATGAATATATTTCCATTTTTTTATCAAAAAAATTTATAACTATTCCAATTGGATTAACAATTTGATATAATTATCATGCAAAATTTTTAAGAGGGCATCCTTTCTCACTTTTTTTAAAGAGAGTTTTAACCTATGACGTCCACTCCTGATGATAGATTTTTATTATCAGACTAAGACACCAATCAGTTTTTGGTGTAAGCGAAGATTGAATTCCAAATCTCTTATTCAACCATCAAAGACTTTACCAGTTGAGCTAATTGAAACCCACCTTTCTCACATTATTTGTCAACATACAACTATTATAACTATTATATGTAACAAATTATAAGTGGTAGATTCTTGTGAAAGTGATTGTCAACTAGTTGCAGTCTATTACATAAAATAGTTGTAAAAAATGATGTGGTAAATGTTGTGGCCCTCAAATAACTTATCAGTATAAGTTAGGTTAGGTTGTAAACCAGTTTACTAAATGGGTTGGATACGCATGTTACATTGTTACCCACTTCACTTAGGCCAAAATTGGTATTTATCCCTAATTTGAAAACTATGTGGCAAAATGCCCTTGTTTCGAAAAAATTTAGCAAAATGTCCCTATTTTTTGGAACTTGATTTTGTTAAAATCGAGTTAAATGTAAAATGTCGAATTCTGCCACTTAATTTTTTTTGAAAATTTAAGTGAAATTCGACATTACTAAAGTTAAGTTCTATTTAAAAATACACAAAAAACTTGATTTTGAGAATATCCAGTTTTACAAAGAACTAAAATCGAGTTTTAAAACATAGACATTTTGCTAAATAATCTCAAAACATAGGCATTTCACTACATAGTTTTCAAATTAGGAGTAAATACCCATTTCCTCCCTCCCCTCAAACCAAACCAACCCAGTATGCTAGAATCATTGACGTTTGTAAAAAGATCCCATATATTTGTTTTGGCACATTTCAAACCCAAACGTGACCAATAATTTGACCTATTAGGGAGTCCTACTTTAGCTTATCTGATTCCTTCTTCTTTTTTTTCTTTTTCTTTTTTGTTGTTGGAGAAGAGGCAAGTAGACTTGTCGGATTCTAAGCATAAGCGAAACCAACATCATGCAACTTCTGTGTACAAGGAACTTTGCAAGGAATTTTACAAGGAAATTTTTTAAAACATACAAATTCTGGATATAGTCATTTGAAAGGAAACTGCAATTTAACACATAATTTAATACAAAATTGTGGGCCTTTGATTGCTAACCCCAGGTTATGTATGGATCTAAAGCTGCAGCTAAACATATAAATCAAATAGATTTTTTCTTTTTGTGTTTATGGCTGTCATCACCATCTTTGCCCTCACTCTTAATCCCACCTTTACGAGCTCTTTTTGGTGCCTGAGACCAAATTAATGCAAATCCATTAGCAACTATTTCCACAATGCCTATCCATGTAGTAACTTTTGGTAGTACTAATTAATTACCATTCGTAGCTAAAATAAATTTAAAAAATTTGGCAAGATATCATCCTTGATTTCTTAGTATTACTGTCAATAGTTAATCAAATATTAAAATTGGCATAAGCTAGGTATCAGCTAAGTAAAAGAAGCGAAAATACCTCAGCTGAGAATGTCTTGAGAGGGTCTTTACTTTTTCTAAATTTTTTCCTAGATCCCTCACGACGCATAGATTTGTTATTTCCCATTGCAGCCCTAGAAAGCTTAACAAGTTTGCTGGCTTCTTGGGTTTTTGGGTCCAATAGGTAGTCAGGCACATCACGTAGGTGAGGAGCAGGGGGCTTCTTACTGAGAGCTTTGTCATGTTTCAATAGATCTGCTCAAAATTGAATTTGAATTCTTGAAATTTAGTCACGCAAACTGGAAATATTAAATAAGCAATGTAGACATCCAACCAATAAATTTCATTACCTAAGTCCCTTGGATTAACATCAAAATGAGCTTTTAATCTAAAAACACAGAAGCAGATCATCAGAAAGAAAATCAGAATCACTTATCCAAAAAAAGAAAGAAAATCAGAATAATATATGTGAAAAAAGAGGTTAATGTGCAATTAAGACAAGGCTGGAAAGCTTTGAACAAAAGATACAAGTTAAACTACTGTGCCATAATAAAAACCAGAAATATTTGAAAAACAAAGATTGAAGTCAGATGCAAGTTATGAGCCTCACGGTTGTCAAAGACTAGATTTGATTATTTTAACATGTTGTAGAATTATTTAGCAAAAGATTTGGTGAAAACAGAAATCCTAGTCTCAAGAAGAGCAATAATTGGTATGTACTCACTTTTCCGAGTTAAGAATTTCCTTCTTCAAATCCTGAAATCTTGCCTCCTTCACAGCAACTTTTGTCACACTCTTTGCAATGTCCTGTAAAAGTCACCATTTCCAATCAATCATTTTTGTTTTCCTTTAGCAACCATTTAGCCAAATTTTCCACACATACCCTAACTCCCTCCCATTGGATAAGGAATTTTTTAAAATTAAAAAAATAAATAAACACTCATCTACAAGAGTATAACTAGAATCTCTACGTACTTCCTCCATAAGGAATAGAACATCAAGTTATCCATGGAACTGTCCCAAAACACACACATGCACAAAAAAGAAATACAACCAGAAAACTATGCTTGTTTGTGGAATTGGTAAAAAGAAAAACAAAAGAGGAAACAATGTCCACGACAGTAGAAGATGAGCTAGCAACTCAATTTTCATATGGGCAGAACAAGTAACTGCCTACGACAGGGTATATTTACTCTCTTTCATTAGAAAAGCATCATTATTGTCCATTTCTCATGATCTATTTTTTTTTTGTTGTGGAGGGGGGGAGGAAGGACAGAAAAGTTCCAAAGTTGAAATTGGTGCTACAAAATTTATCATGTCAAAACTGTAAAGCTAATATTGCTACAAAAAATGTATATACCAAAAAACAGATTTAAGGCATCACCGTTTTTGTAAGACTGTCAACCAAGTATTTTTATTAAATAATCTGTGAGAAAAAAAAATAGTTGAACAATCACCTCAGCTCGGTATCGTAAAGATTCCACTGCATTTTTGGAGAGTAAAGAAAATGGAGAAATTAAGTTTGAGTCTTTGTTTTCATCATCTCCCAAAACAGATTTTATTTCTTCAAAAATTTCCATCTCATCTGGAGAAACCTGTAAAAAGAACAAATATTAGAATTACTGAAGGCACAGGCACTGCTACCAACAAAGAGATTCTAATCTAATCATCTTCATCTCCAGTGGGAGTAACAGAAGATGGCCTCAGGTTCAATAGCAAACCCTCATAACTTGGTTGTGGTTGTACCTTAGGTGTTCAAGCTTTACATTACCAACCTAGAAGACTAGAACACCATCCCTAATTTATATATACTTTGAGGGGGGGGCGGGGCGGGGCGGGGGAATGTCATGCATGATCCAATTATCAAGTATACGTAATATGATCATACAAGGAGACAGATAGTGATTATGCTTGGAATATCCTACATGAAATTGCTTGATAAAAACTCACAAGAGAGACAGAAGCACCAGTACTATACGCTCTTCCAGTGCGTCCAATTCGATGAACATATCCAGCAGCACTTTCAGGCATTTCAAAATTTATAACCTGATAAAAGAAGATAAAGAGAAGAAAAAGAAAAATGAGGCAGTGCCAGTGTTGATAAATGGCATACTAATTAACCTTCAAAAAAAATGGCAAACTAGCCTAACACAACATCTCCCAAATAAATAATCTTTTTGTAACAAAAGGTAATTTTATTCAAAGAATTTCCCAAGTGAATCATAAGAGGATACAACAAGAAGGAACAGCTTAAGCACAATTAGAAACAACAAACACCATACCCAATAGAAAAGCAAGCAAAAACATAAAACAAGGACCTTTGTATATTAAACCTCAAAAGTTCATAACAACATCCATTCTCAAGCTGAGGTAATTGAATAATCAGACCTCCTTTCTGCCAGATTATTCAGAAGGATACAAATTGGTTATATGATTTCGAGAAAAATGGACTTGGGGGCTAACCATGAGTTAGGAACAGAAAGCCTTCAGGTATTTCATAATACTTAATGGGGATGGTAAAATTTCATATGCTTGCAACTCCAACTCAACATATATATGATCTAACCACTCCAAGGGTAACTCATTTGAAGTATGAAACTTACTAGGACTCATTAATAAAAGAATGTGCCAATATGATTTTTCTTTTTTTAAATACATATCTTCAAACTAGTTTAATATCTGGTTTCATGTGCTTTGATTTTTTAAAGAAGTATATCTCACCACAGATATTCATATGTTTTACATGTAGAGTTGTAGACAAAATCAAAGCCTTAATAGTGTTTAGAGTTGCAAGAGAACATTAAGCTCACAGGTATGAAATCCCAAAAACTGCAAGGTCCAATCTCAATTACAAAATTATAGCCAGAATAATGACAGCAATAAAACACCAAGACTTCAGATAAAGATGCATACACGCAACAAATCATTCACATACCGTGTGTACATTTTTGAAATCAATACCCCTCACTACTCCAAATTCTGAGTCCAATTTTTTCTTGGCATGCTTTCTAGACTTTCTTCGTTCAGCATTACTCTCCCTATTGGTTTCTTCCTTCTCTTTTGTTTGGCTATCATCAGTTGCAATTAAATAATCAAAAAGCCCAGCATTGAATTCCTGATTACAAAGCCAGCAAAATTCAATAATTTTTGAGTAATTATAATCATTAAACCCTTCACCAAGGATAATGTAAACCATCATTCTCAAATTGATTGCTAGGCTAGTGATAACCTAGAAGCAGTACCATAATTTTTTTTTTTTTTTTAATTACAATGTTGCATTATAAATGAGTATAAAAGCAGACCTCAAGAATATGGAGACGAGAATTTTGTGGCAACTCAGCATTTAAAACAGCAGACTTGATTCCAAACTGTAGCAAAAAATTTAAATGGGTTACGGAAGGCAAAAATTGAAACACAGAAAAAGAATATGAGGTTTGACATACTGATAGCAAAAACAGAACATGTAAGTATTAGTGGATCAACTTGAAGGGGAAGCAAAATCAGTCAGATCTCTCTTCCATTTTTTTTTTTTTTTTGGGTGCAGATATAAACAGTGAGAAAAGTGCAGCAAACAAAACAAAGTGAGCAACAGCATTTTAGACAGTAAATTATTGAAAAGAGAAATAAATAAACATTAAGATAAAATCATTCTTAGCCAAGACTGAATAAATTCTAGGTATTAGAGGTTCCACTCTTCCAGACAATATCTAACATCTAAGACAGAAACAGCTGCCTGTGTGTGAGAAGGTAAGTATTTTCTTGAGAAATAAAGGGGAGGGGAGGGGTGGGGGAATATATAATTATTAAGGATGTATCAAAAGGAGTCTGCATACCTTTTCCAGAAATAGTTTTAATCTATAACCCATGTCAATGGTATTAGTGAATACTAGAACTTTCTTTTGAACCAAATCCAACTTCAAGAGGGAAAGGATGTAAAGTAATTTATCACGATCGCTGCACGATATCTAGAAACATAAGAAAGAATGACATCAAACTCATTACTCAAAAAAACATAACTTCATTAATGAACATAACACAAATCCAGATAGATCAATGAAGCAACCAAGAAGTAATATACGCACAAAAAATCATGTCATGTTAAAAGTTAAGACTGCAAATTCACCTTGAAATTAAAAAAAAAAATGAGGCGTAATGATAAAAATAACAATAATAGCGACAATAATGATGACAACTTCTTTCCTTTCTATTAGTTATACATGCACCCAGTGGTATTGAACCCATGCCCTTACTCTCTGGACTGTTCTTAAGAAGGCAAGAGTGTCATTTGAGTTAGAACTCATTGATAACATAAAAAAAAATTAAAAAATAAAAAATAAAAAATAAAAAATAAATAAAAAAAATAAATAAAAAAAAAAAAAAAGGGAAATGACAAGTTATGCAACCATTTACTATATATGACCAGACAAATTAGTTTTCAATGAGGAATTTCATGATTGGATGGTCACGCAGTCAGTCAGTCATGGCTGACTGAAATAATCTTGCCTGCAATCTCTCAATTGTGTTAAGAAAAAAAGGGTGGGGGGGATTAAGACTTTGTACATCCCGACAAGAGGGCAGCAGTCCTAAAATATGTTAATTATGGCTGGATCATCAAAAGAAAACTACCCCAACATGCATCTATGCCGATGTGCTGAGTAATGCAATAAAAGTTAGCAAATGATAAAACGCCTCCCTGTTGTCAGGATCATTTATTAGTAAACCCCTTGACTTTTTGAATGTGACTAAACTACAACATCATGTTTTCCATCCAAATTGATGGAAAATGATTCAAATAAAATGACAAAAACGCCCATAACATAAAGAAATGGGTATATTGGTCATTCATTAAATCATTTTCTGTCAACTTGGATGAAAAACATGTACTTGGGAGCCGTGCATCAAAGGTGGAGACTGTCACTACAGATCAAGTCCAATTGGGTATTGGGGTAAGGGTTCAACTGTAGGTTGGTAAGGTACTTGGGATTCCTTTCTTGTAACCGCTTGATTTAATAATAGTGGAGTTTCGGGAGTGGTGACCTGAAAATCACCCGGTGGGGTTTTTGCCGTTAGGGTTTTCTCCATTCGTAAACAAATCACCGTGTCATTTATTTTTTCCTTTGCATATTTAGTATTTGGTGATTTGTTTGTGCTTCCACGTATTTGCATGTTAAATTGATTAATTAATAACTTGGCTAATTAATTAATTAATTAGGGTTAATCACAAGGGGTCATTCAGATTGTGACCTAACAGCAGCAAACAAATCAAAGTGAGCAACAGCATTTGAGACAGTAAATTATTGAAAAGAGAAATAAATAAACATTTAAGATAAAATCAGTATAGCCAAGACTGAATAAATTCTAGGTATTAGAGGTTCCATTCTTCCAGAAAATATCTAAAATCTAAGACAGAAACAGCTGCCTGTGTGTGAGAAGGTAAGTATTTTCTTGAGAAATAAAGGGGAGGGGAAGGGTGGGGGAATATATAATAATAAAAGGATGTATCGAAAGGAGTCTGCATACCGTTTCTAGAAATAGTTTTAATCTATAATCCATGTCAATGGTATTAGTGAATACTAGAACTTTCTTTTGTACCAAATCCAACTTCAAGAGGGAAAGGATGTAAAGTAATTTATCACGATCGCTGCACGATATCTAGAAACATAAGAAAGAATGATATGAAACTCATTACTCAAAACATAACTTCATTAATGAACATAACACAAATCCAGATAGATCAATGAAGCAACCAATAAGTAATATACGTACAAGGAGGTAAAGTGTAACATTTGAAAAGTCAGGAGGGTACACTGATAATGGTCCTAACTACAAGACGGTATTTTTTTTCATTTACCCTAAAAGGTATATTAAGAGTGCCCCTTATTCATACAAATGACATGATTCTCATGTGGGACAAATAGGTCCATGGTCAAGAGAGAATATCAATTAACAAAAGACTGATCATCTACAGAATCAATTTTGAAAGTCATAGCATGTTCAAGCCAGTTGAAAGATCTATTTAATGGATGTTTCAACTTTCAAGTTCCAATTACTAGAAATCTATAGAAGCAAGAAAATATTTGTCATTTACATTCTTAACTGAGACAAATTCTGCAAATAGAATTAGTTAAGTTGCAGAAAGTTGTGTAAGATGCACAAGATTACGCACTAATAGGTAGGTTGTTAAAATTGAAATTACATGCCATGCAATTAAATCAAAACTCAAGGCATAAAACTTCATAATAAATTTCGCAGCATTCTTATCTCATCAAGTACGAGAATTTCAAGTGAGCTATTGATGGATGTAGATTGAAGTACATCAGCTGAAAAGCATTTTGGTATACAAGCAGGGGTACAAACCAGAATATTAGGAGATCCTACTAATGCAGCCCGCTGCAATCAGTATTTAAAATCAGAAAACAGTCAGCAAGATAAGAATTAGCAAAACATCTTGGTATTGTATGGCCTACAACAACAAATGATAACGAGATAGGCATGTATAAGGGTGCATTCTTCTCGGAGTATGTGCATATGTACGTATAATTTTTCAGAATTAAAAGTAAATGGAGTGTTAAACAAACCAAATCAGAAGCAGTCATACTGCTCGTCAACTGTACAACTTTCAATTGAACTCTACATAATTCAATGAGAGATGAGACCTCTGTATAAACCTGGCAATACATGATACATTTTAGTTCACTGACGAAACAGTAAGGGAAATCGTTACAAATCAAACTCGAGATAATTAATTGTACCTGCTGAGATAGCTCTCGAGTTGGGACAAGAACAAATGCACTCGGAGCGAGCTTGTTTTTTGAACCAGAATCAGTAAACAGCTTTTGAAGCAATGGAAGGAGGTATGCAAAGGTCTTCCCAAGCAACCACATCCTTACCTTCCTAAAAGCACGACAAAATACAACAATCAACCAATGCCAAAAAAAGAAAAAAGAAAAAAGAAAATGATAATTGACACTTGACCCACCATTTGGTTCCCAAGCAAGAGCAACAAACAAAAAGAAAAATCAAATTTTGACACTGATATACCCTTCACCAATAAAATAATAATAATAAATTTAAATGCACCATAAATTATTTAGTAGCTTAAAACTAGCTTAAAACTTTTGTAGTCTTCCTACTAAAAAAAATTTCACTTTCTTTCAAGGTTCCAATGCTAAACACGATAACCAAAGTTGGAACCTTGAAAGCATAAGTGCAATTTGCTTTAAGTTTTCCTTCTTTTTAACCTTACTTGAAGTTTGAGTGGATTGTTGCTCATCCTTTATGTTGGAAATTTAGACCCCTTAAACACACAGATTGCGTAGCCTAGATTAATTAGCCAAGTTGTTACTTAGTCAAATTATGCAATTCTAGGTTAAAGCAATCAAATAATCATATCAAGATATAAAGCAGCGGAATAAAAAATAACACAAGATATGATCACCCAGGAAACCACTCGGTAAAAACCTGGGGAGGATTTGACCCACCGATCCTCAAGGCATAACAGAATTCACTATGAAAGAATTGAAGTTCTTACAGAAGGACTACAAGCTCCCCGCTCGACTTCCTAATGCTACCCACCAGTAAAACTTCCTGACACAACCACGCGCAGGCTCCGAATCCACGGACTACTTCTTTCTTGAATTCTTCAATCAGTTACAAGCTCCCCGCTTGCTTTTCTTTTTAAGTTCCAATGGTTGCAACTATAATGATCTTCAAGATGTTGAAATCATCTCTACCTTGAAAACCCTAAGTTTTGTGTAAAGGAAGTCTCCTCAAAGATCTCACACGAGATTCACACAAAACAGCAATGTATGAGCAACAAAGCAATATGGACAACCCTCAAAAACGTGGCTAGGGTTTAGTTTATATACCTAGGGTAAAAACACAAAACCCTAAACGTTTAATGAAGTAGAGCTGAGTTGGAAAATCTGCAGAAAATTCAACCTGTGCGATTTTCGATCGATCGAGTCTATTCTTCGATCGATCGAGCCAGGCCGAAAGTCCCAAGTACTTCTGTAGCCACTCGATTCCAACTTTACAATATTAAACCAACTTTGAGCAATTCTAAACAAGACTAAATACACTGTTTTGATCATGGTTTGCCAACATTACAAATTAGAGTTCTAAATACAAAAACTCCTAGACCTTAGAACCTAACACTTTATTTCCGGGAGAAAAATGGAAAATAATTAAAAAAAAAAGAAGAAGATTAAAATGCACAATAAATATTACAATTTTCCACATGGTAGTTGGCAAGTACTTTAGGTAAAACTGTAAAAGTGTAAAACCACTTTGAGCAGCTGAAGAGGAAAAATAAGTTGACGGAGTCCAAGTGAAGCTGGAAGACAGGCCCATTATGTGCAAGACCTGTTAAGGACGGACTCATCATGTATAGACTCAACCTGGATGAACCTGTTTGTCACGTGTCAGACAGAACCCCTAGATGGGAGTACTTGCAGCACACACCACAGAATCCCAAGGTAAATAGAATCCTAGCACAGGTAGGGTTCTAGAAGTCGCACGCATCAACAAAGATCTTCTCTATATGGAAAAGACTTGTCCATCACGTTTGGAACTCCTCAAGAGATTTCTACAAGGAAAAGACTTCGACTCCAAGAAAAAGAGGTCGACTTTCAATTACTATAAAAACCCCAATACCCTCACAAATCAAGGTACGCATAATTGACCCTCTCTAGCACTCTGGAATTGTAAAAGATTCTAACTTGACCTTCGGAGGGTATTTGGCCGGCACCACACCGGTGCTCTCTGTTTAGGTCTTTCTCCTTTCTCGTGTTATGTAGGCTGGGTTCTGAGCGTGCGAGTACGTGTGGCTCACTGGTGGTTTTTTGGACATCATCAGTTGGCGCCGTCTGTGGGAATGTCGATTCTTTGCGATTCATAAGCTCTATTATTGCTTCCCGACAGAGAGTTGCATGGTGCTCACTCACTCAATGGCAACAACAAACGACGTCCAAGGAGAGGAACCACCCACGACTGCCCTTAAGAGACAAGTCCAAACTCTCGCCGCAGCTGTGGAGCGTCTCACAANAATACTATTATCTGCTTAAGAATGAGATAGAGGTAAAAAGATACATAAATAAAACCCTGAAGTCAACTCACTGGACACACCCATGAGTGGTCAGGGAGGAAGGTAGTGGAAGAAAAAATGTGCTATAATAAACACAAACTACCTTTCATCACCAAAATAATTGAGATCACACTAGTATATATAAAAAAAAAAAATAAATAAAAACCTTGATGTAGCAGACATAAGAAGGCATTGACAGCGTCTAGGGATGTGAGCTGTAAAGGCTTTTATATCATCTTCGTAGCCATATGACAATAGAAGATCTGCCTGAAAATAAAAATAAGTTAATCAACTCCCCACAAGATAATAGTAAGATATTGTGTCTCAATGGTCAAGAGAGAATTCAATTAACAAAAGACTGATCATCTACAGATCAATTTTGAAAGTCATAGCATGTTAAGCCAGTTGAAAGAACTATTTAATGGATGTTCACTTTCAAGTTCCAATTACTAGAAATCTATAGAAGCAAGAAAATATTTGTCATTTACATTCTTAACTGAGACAAATCTGCAAAAGAATTAGTAAGTGCAGAAGTTGTGTAAGATGCACAGATTACGCACTAATAGGTAGGTTGTTAAAATTGAAATTACATGCCATGAATTAAATCAAACTCAAGATAAAACTTCATAATAAATTTCCAGCATTCTTACTCATCAAGTACAAGAATTTCAAGTGAGCTATTGATGGATGAGATTGAAGTACATCAGCTGAAAAGCATTTTGGTATACAAGCAGGGGTACAAACCAGAATATTAGGAGGTCCTACTAATGCAGCCCGCTGCATCAGTATTTAAAATCAGAAAAAGTCAGCAAGGTAAGAATTAGCAAAACATCTTGGTTTTGTATGGCCTACAAAAACAAATGATAACGAGATAGGCAGTATAGGGTGCATCTTTGGAGTATGTGTCATGTACTTGTATTTTTCAGAAATAAAAGTAAATGGAGTGTTAACAAACCAAATCAGAAGCAGTCATACTGCTCGTCAACTGTACAACTTTCAATTGAACTCTCATAATTCAATGAGAGATGAGACCTCTGTAAAACCTGGCAATACATGATACATTTTAGTTCACTGACGAAACAGTAAGGGAAATCTTACAAATCAAACTGAGATAATTAATTGTACCTGCTGAGAAGCTCTCGAGTTGGGACAAGAACAAATGCACTCGGAGCAGCTTGTTTTTGAACCAGAATCAGTAAACAGCTTTGAAGCAATGGAAGGAGGTATGCAAAGGTCTTCCCAAGCAACCACATCCTTACCTTCCTAAAAGCACGACAAAATACAACAATCAACCAATGCCAAAAAAAAAAAAAGAAAAAAGAAAATGATAATTGACATTGACCCACCATTTGGTTCCCAAGCAAGAGCAACAAACAAAAAGAAAAATCAAATTTTACACTGATATACCCTTCACCATAAAAATAATAATAAATTAATGCACCATAATATTTAGGTAGCTTAAAACTAGCTTAAACTTTTGTAGTCTTCCTACTAAAAAAATTTCACTTTCTTTTTCACCCAGTTTTCTCAACAGCTCAACAGAGGGTCATGTTATCACCATCAGCTATGACAGCTAAGAATAAACTAGAAAGCTAAAGTATTTGTTAAAAAAAGTCTGGTAAATTCAAAACTTTCCCAAAATTTTCTGAGCAGCCAAACAGAGTATAGACGAATTTAAAGAACTAGAAAGCATAGAAATTTAAGAATTAGTAAATAAAAAATTACTCACTAATATTAGAGAATAGCAACTTGCTGAATCGGAGTGGGCTTATCAATCCCCTTCTTGATGAGGGCACGAATAAGACGAGGGTCCAATCCTAACTCTTCGAAGCTTTTCTCTTCTTCTTCTTCTTTTTCTTCTTCTTCTTCTTCCTTGCTTTCAATCACTTTGGTGGTTTTTCCATTGTTTCAGCCATTGAAGTCCCACTTTTTGGCTGTCTCACAATGTTGATTTCTCTTTGTGATCGATAAACCCAAGATTAGGGTTTAGGAGTCAAAGAGGATCCACGTATCGGGTGGGTCGGGTTTTTCTAGTTTGAGAAATTTGGTGTGGGTTTAAGAATCCCACTCAGTTTTTTTTTTTTTTTTTTTTTTGAGAACATTCCCACTCAGTTAATAGGATCCAAACTGTGCAGCCAGCCCAAAAGGCCCATTAACTGAACTGTACCCTAATCCATTTTGCTTTTGAGTTGGGCTAGCATTGAACACGATGAATGGCAAACAAGTTGGGCATGACCGTAGTGATTTTTTTTTTTTGGAGAAACTACCATAGTAAATTTTGAAATGTGTTAATGTGTGTACGGTGAGGAGTGTTCAATAATAAGTATATAA
This sequence comes from Quercus suber, assembly GCF_002906115.3. Lineage (NCBI taxonomy): Eukaryota > Viridiplantae > Streptophyta > Magnoliopsida > Fagales > Fagaceae > Quercus > Quercus suber. The sequence goes on from NW_027070164.1 coordinate 152,318, forward strand.
CAAGATTTTTCATATTCATTGAATGTACAGAATTTGTACATTCTTTAAAATTTGTGAATATTAAATGTATAAAATTGTATAGATTCTTTGAAAATTTGTATATATTGAATGTACAGAATTATGTACATTTTTTTATAAAAAAAAATATACACATTTAATGTACAAAATTTTGTACATTCATTAAAAATATTTATACAGTGAATATATAGAATTATGGACTTTTTTTTTTTTTAATTATATACATTGAATGTACAAAATTAAGTACATTCTTTAAAAATTTGTGCACAATTAATGTAAAAAATTGTGAACATTATTTTAAAAAAATTTTTTGCATTGAATTGTACTAAATTGTGTACATTTTTTTTTAAATTTTTGTATATTAAATATATAAAAATTGTGTACATTCTTACAAAATTTTGTATACTAAATGTAAAGAGAATTGTTTACGTTCACTTAAAAATTGTTTACATTAAATATATAGAATTGTGTACATATAAGAAAATATATGAATATTGAATTTCGCAATCTTTGAAAAATTGTCTACACTAATGTACATAATTGTGTACATTTTTTGATAAATTATGTACATGGAATATACATAATGTACATTCTTTCAAAAAATTGTTTATGTAAGGTCTATATTTGTGGCCCAAGCCCCAGAGGTATGTAATATAAGCCCAATAAGTCCAATACAATAAATTTATAGAGAGTGGGTGAAAGAGCTGAGCTGATAGTGAACTAAACAACGTCCAACAAAGGTTCAACCGGTAAATAATTGCAGGAACAAACTTGAAACTTGAATGAATTTTTGTCCGAGGAGACAAACTTTCGTTTATATAATTCTTAGAGCTACAGTAGACTTTCCTTCTCTCTTCCTCTCTCTTTTTTTTGATCCCCCACTTATAAGAGGTCCTTTACATTTATATAGTTTTCTTCTTTTCTCATTTTCATCATATACTTGTTCTTCATCTAAGCATTCACTTGAGTATCTGTTCCATCAGGTATCTTCTTTAGTTCTCCATGAGTTGTGGTAGCTGAGGTTGTACTGTTTAGGGTCTTCTCCATATAAATGCGGCCAGAAAAGTTGCTGCAATGCATTTAATGCGATGGTAGCAGCTTTTCCCTTAGATATTTCTCCGTTCTTATCATCTTTATACACGCATGAAGTTCATACTTATCGTTAAAATTTCTTGGAAGATTGCTCAAGCCGCCCAGGTATTTGCTTGACGGAGTTCTTCATATTCGAGAAGGATAAACTCCTCGGACGATATTTCTTTATCATTTTCTTATGCGATTTTCCATTTTAGGGTCTTTTCCAATTATTTACTCATTCTCGGACGGACTCCCATCCCCATATAGGGCCCAAGGCCCAATATGTGAATTTGGGCCTTTATCCCCACAGTTTACATTGAATGTATAGAATTATATACATTATTTGAAATTTATGTATATTAAATGTACAGGATTGTGTGAATTTTATGAAGGTTTGGATATTTAATGTATAAACCTTACACTCTTTAAGTAATTTGTGAAAAAATATATATATCCACGTGTCAAAAAATTGTGTATAATGAATATACACAATTGAATACAATCTTTGAAAATTTATGTATGTTGAATGTACATAATTCTGTACATTATATATATATATATATAATTTTATACTCTCTTTAAAAAATTGTGTACATTGAATATACAAAACTGTGTAGATTCTTTGAATAAATTATATTTGTTGAATGGACCAAATTGTGCATATTTTTTGAAAATTATGTACTTTGAATTAATAGAGTTGTGTACATTATTTAAAAAATTATGTACATAGAATTGTATACATTCTTTTAAATATTTTGTATGTTGAATATACAAAGTTATGTACATTTTTAGAAGGTTGTGATATTTAATGTATAAACCCTACACTTGTTGTAATTTGTGAAGGAAAATGTCCATAATCAAAAGCTTGTGGAGGTTGAATGTATAAAATTGTGTACATTCTTTGATAAATTGTGTAAACTCTATTAACAAAATTGTTTATGTTGAATATACATAATTATGTACATTATTTGAAAAAAAAATTAATTTAAATGTACAAAATTATATATATTCTTTTAAATTTTATATATTCTTTGAAAAATTGTGTATATTATTATTATTAAAAACATATGAGTATGACCAATGGAAAAACTAAAACCGATTCAGGAAATTCTGGAAATCCTAATATTAATTCTGGAAAAATATGTGACACGCAATTGGACTAATGAACCAACTAGAATTTGGCATTGGTCAGAGACTCACCAAAACTTCTACAGTCATTACTGTGACATCCACCTTCTTTTATGTGCGAAGAAAATTTTCTTAGTCCTTTCTTAAACAAAAAAGCAAAAGTGAAAAGGTATTGTGTTCTCTTTCTCTATCTCTCTATCTCCCAAAGCTCTCCCCCTATCTCTCTATCTCCGAGAGCTTATTACAATGAAGTATGTAATTCTGTTCAACTCTTTGAAATGCCCATCAAATGCTCACCATATTTTGATACTTGCTTTACCAAAAAAAAAAATTGAATAAACCATTGAACTTGTTTATTTATATGTACCTACGTTTGTGAATAGGATGGTGCAGGCAAAATATTTTATAGTCTTCCATTTATATGAGGTCATTATGTACCATTTATATTAGGTTAACAAGCGCAAAGAGTGAATAATTTTACTTGGTGCAAAATCCTAATATTTTGAATGTTATCATGTGAAATAGTTTGTGCAAGAAACTTATTAGTAAAAAAGAATTCATTTGAAAACATTCATGGTTTAACACAACTTCTTAAATTCATTTTTATGCATGTAAAATTGTAACTAGATGAAGGATTTGCACTCGATCCATTGAGACCAAAGTTTTGTAAATTGCAACTTGCAATTAACTATGTTACCTATAAAAAGTTAGACAGTTTGTATCTTGCAGTTGTTTATTTTACCTCCTCTATTGATGGCATCAATTGTTGATGCTAATTGAAAAGCTTGAAAATTTGTAATATTATATAATATATTTGGATGACATGTGAAATTTGTCCCTGAGACAAAAGCGTAAGGGGGTGATCAGTCATTGTCGCTTTTGTGTGTGTGTGTGTGTGTGTGTGTGTGTGTTGGTAGGAATTGCCGCCAGCTCTATTTGGACGTAATCAATCATCAAATGACTTCCTAGCAATTAAGGATGAGAGTCTGATGCTCCCTCTCAAGTCATGAACTAAGCCATAATCTGATTAATTAAAAATTTATTTATTTATGCACATACGTTTCAATGTTTAATTTTTTTTTTCTTAGTAGTATACTATATCACTGTTGTAAACTTGTTGCATTCCAATTTTTTCATCAAACAAATTATGAATATGAATAAATGGTCCCATTGTTAATGAGGTATAGTTCAATTGGCTCATCCTCTCCTCTTAACTTTTTTTTTTTTAATGTACGAAGGAAAAAAAAAAAAGAAAAAGGTTCACGTGTGTGGTCACTACTCTCATTTATGTCAAAAGACCGCATGAATACTAATAGAACTTGTCAGTACTTAAACTCACAACTCTTGAACTCGAACTTTCTAGTTTTAAAAAAATGGTCCACGGCTGAAGTAGCCGTAGGGTATATCTGCCATATCACAGTGCAGTTTAAGAGGCATTTCAATACATACTGAAGGCAGAAACTCATGCCTTGTGACTGCAGCAGAAGTAAGAGCGTAACAGATCGTTGAGAAAGCAGGAAACAGTAGTTTTAAATATCAATATGGGGTTCAGAGAGAGAGAGAGAAACCAAATAATAAAAATCACTCAAAAGTTGCTTGGAACTTTTATTATGAGAGCCAAGAAGATCGAACACAACAATTAAAATGGGTGGGGCATGGGCCCCAAGCCCCATGATGGAATACATGCCATTCTTGGAGGACACACTAATGACGGGAATGAAAGCACATTTGACCATCTTCACTTTCGGCGTGTGTTGAATTTTTTTGCTATTCACAGCCATTAGAAATTTAGAAGAGGCAATGTGTTTTGATTAGACAGAGACAAGCATGGGGGCCTGCTGTGTGTGTGTTGATGAATTTAAACGCTATACCCTCTTTGATTGTCATCGACAAATTTTCATCATAGATATGTCCGACCATTTTTCAGCCAACTCCATAGCACCAGATCTTTGTCTAATTTGGTTTGAGTTAAACATTTTTATTCGTTTTTATTTTTCCCCCATATTTTTGGAACACAATTTGTTTTTTGTTTTTTGTTTTTAATATTTCCATCTCTCTCTCTCTTAATTGATTCCTTGTATTTATTATGTTGGTTTAAAGTGGTAGTATTTATTTCTTTGTTAATGAGTTTTGGATTCAGCCCATAAAACAAAGAAGAGTTGTGTTAACAAGCACCATCCGTTAATTGCAGTGTATTATACTTTTTTACAGCTTTATTGCAGCTTTATATTATATTTTTATAGCTTTTAGACTGTGAGACCAGTTTTATAGAGAAACAAAAATAAAAATAAAAATAAATTTTAGAGTCAATTTTATGCCCTTTTTTTTTATTTAATCTTTTTTTTTTTATATAAATAAGACCCACATTATTAGTGCGACTTTTAACATTGTGCTGGTTAACATTTGCTAACAAAGTTAAAGAACTTGGGCGAGACTAAAATTTTTTCGTAAGGAGGTGACCTCACATTCTGTAAGCTATTTTATCGCATTTTGGCTTTTGATTGCATAGTGGGGGAAGTTGGGGAACACTCCACACACAGGCCATAAAAAGTCCCAGGTCTTAATGCAAGCGTTATCAAATTTTTATTTATTTATTTATTTGAATGAATAGCAATTTTTTTAAAAATATTTTAAAAGCAAAAGATCTTAACGCAGATGATGGCCTCACTTTGTTAGGAAGGGTTAAAATATTTTTATTTAGATACCTTTCCCCTATAGAACAGTAAACCCAAGGTTTGATGCTCACTGAGTCATTAGCGGACGAAGTAGAAAACTGTTTACATTTATTTTTCTTAGGAGAAAAAGCTGTTTGTACTTTGTATCACTGTGGAGTAAATTTTTAAGTTATTATTCTAGTTTTGGATTTCCTCAAAGATTTTTTTGAAATTTGCCCATCAAATGACCAACTTTTAGCACAAAAAATAATCAAATAAATTGGTGTCAAACGAACTATTTTGAAATTTTACTATAAAATAATTGTGCTAAGAGATGCCATTTTAAGTGTGCGTTTGGATAAATTATAATTTGTTAATTTATTTTACTATTCAATTTATTTTTGCTACTATTTATGAATCCTATTATACTTTTTGTACTATTTATAAACCCCACTACACTATTTCAACTAACTTTTACCTTTATTTATAATATTTTTAGCAAAAAAATTTTAATTTCAGTAAAATAAACAATTCTCAAATAGTGCTTAAGTTCAAAGTATGGCCACCCATTTCTTTTGTAAAAGAATTTAGTAATTTACACTCGAATTTCAAACTTTGCTTCCGTATTATTTTTTTTTGATAGGAACTTTGCTTCCATATTAAACTCTAAAAGTCTGTTTGAGCGAGGAGAGGAAGCCAGGCACGCCGATAGATGCCAAGTTGTGACTTGTAAGTGAAAACAAATATATTACTTTCTTAATATCACTCATCTAAAAGTAATAGTAAAGCAAATCAAAGTTAACCCTAGAGAACTCCAAAAAATCCAGGGCTAGTAGCCTAGGCCCACGTTTACCGAAAGAGAGATTTAGTAAATAAATACACTGAGCGGAAAGCAAGCCAGCCTAAAACAACCTAAACCCAGTAAGTAATTGCAATAGAACAAATAATGTAAACACTGAACCACCTCACCCATGTTAACTAATCATTAATTTTTGAAAGCTTGTGTAACATTTTTTTTTTCTTTTTGCTCGATCGGCATAACATTATTGGTTTTGTTAACATTATTACTGCGGGGTATTATTCTCGAGCATAATTGACAGAATTGAACTTCAAATTCAAGGTTTAGAAAGCTGTAACTTGATGTAAAAATTACTGAATTTTGTAGTCTTAACATGCACCTATATAGAGATTAGAGAGAGCATTGAACACAAAGCCCAAGTAAAACAAGTCGCTAGCAAAGTGCCCGGAATGTTGGCCTAAGCAGCGCAAACCTCCAACTTATTTAATGCATCGATCAGAGATCGACATTTTTTTCCAAACCGATAAACCACGAGTTGGACTTGGTCTTACATTTAGCAAACACTAAAACTACAAATATGTAAAAGTGCATTAATATTAAATGCCAGCAGTTTCGGATATATAAAAATTTGCAAGCCAGTTGTTTGTATGCATATGTATCATACTACGCTGCCAGACAAAATTGCACGATGCAGAGTTCTTCACCCAACAGACCCACCGAAGTCTCAACCTACCCTACCACACACGCTCACAGACATAGACGGACAGCGAGAGAGAAAGAAACAACAAAAGCATTACATTACTGTATGCTTACACTACATCAAAGAGAGGAAAAATGACAATTACAACTGCACTATTTCACTGATCATATGCCTCATGTTTGAATTGGATTTATACAATGTTGATTGTTAAGCAATTACTAAATATAGATAATCAATCCCCAAAAGAAATAGAGATTCCCCAAAAAAGAAAAGAAAACCAAATTGGTTAAGACAGAAGGTGAAAAGGAAAAGGAAAAAGAAAAATCCCTCCACAAATTAGTAAAAGAGTATCTAATAATAAAACCCCATTAGAAAGAAGAAGAAAAAATAATAGTAATATTAAGACTTAGCCCAAACCTCACCTGTATCAAAAACATACCTGAAATTTTTTTTAAACTCATCACTTTCAGCTCAATAATCTCATCTGCGATCAATTTTCCCAGCTCAATAATCGGGCATAAGGTGATTAATTTTGCCTTCCTCAAGAGCCATCTTGTGTTCTGTAACTTTGAGCCATATACACACCCCAGTAAAACTGAGTACCAAGCTAGCGAACCCACTTCCCAATCCGATCCCAACAATGGCCATCACTGACAACCCTTTGTTCTTGAAAGGCGGTAAAGGGTACCCATAAAGATCCTTGTTTCCATCAAACGACGTAGCATTGAATCTCGGCAAGTTCCCACTCCTGTTCACCAGCGAGGTGGGTATGGAACCAGAGAGTTTGTTATTAGAAACATCAAAAGCGCTGAGACGAGCGAGAATACCCAATTGCTGTGGAATTTGGCCTGTGAGAAGGTTATCGTGAAGATCAATAACGTTAAGGTAAGCACACAATGTGAGCTGAGGTGGGATCTGACCGGTGAGCTGGTTAGAGGAGAGGTTGAGTACAGCAAGGTTGACTAAGTATTGAAGGTCTGGGGGGATTGGACCAGTGAGAGCGTTGGAGGAGAGGTCAAGGGCTTGGAGGTTAGTGCAGTTAGCGAGGAAAGGAGAGATAGAGCCTCTGAGAGAGAGGTTTGAGAGAGAGAGCTTGTAGATTCGACCATTGTTGCAAGTTGCGCCTTGGAGATACGAGGTGAAGCCAGAACAAGGGTTGGAGAAGGTGGTCTTGGTCCAGTTTTGAAGCGATTTTGTGGGGTCTGATAAGGACTCGCTTAGGTGGGTGAGGCAAAGCTCGTCGCTTGGATCTGAGAAGCAAGTGCAGACAAGGAGAGACAGGAGGAGAAGAAGAAGAAGATGCCGAGTCCAAAGACCCATCTAGCTATGCTATTGCTAGTTAGGTAAGAAATGAGAGAGAGACAGACACAGACACAAAAAGAGAGAGAGAGAGAGAGAGGAGTTCGTCTAATTCTCAAAGACTGTTTCTGTTTTGTTTTTGTTTTTGCTTTTGTCAAAAAAAAAAAGATTGGTTTGTTTAAGTCTTGTTTGGTCTTCTGGGAAAGACAGACTGTTGCGGGAGAGAGCAAGCAAGAGAGAGAGAGAGATTGGAATCTACTGACTATTTTCTTTAATATTCTGTTGCCAAGGAACACCTGTGTTTTTTTTTTTGTTTAATATATATAAAAATCCCTATGGATAAAAATTCAATTGTAGCAAGAAAGAAAACTAAGAGAGAGGTTGGTTTATTTTGACTAGTGTTTCTGTAACTTCTGCTATGCTAGCAAGAATATGAGAGAGAGAGTGGTGTCACCAAATTCTAAGTTTTGGAGGCAGAGGTGTAGGTGTGGGTGTGGTAGTAAACTTTAATGGGGGAGCACTAGAAGTATAATAAATAGTAGTAGAAGAAGGAAGAAAAGGGGGTGGGGGGAATGAGAAAGTCATATTGAGAGGAGTGGTGAGGGTGGGGGGGCCTGGGAAGTTTCGGTTTGGGTTTGGGTCCTGAGATTCTTGGTCATTCACAAGCTTTAATTAGCTTATGTGCCTTGGATTACCCAAAAAAAAAAAAAAGGAAAAATAAAAAAGAGAGTTACATATAATGTTTGTTTAGAAATGACTTATTTTGTTGAAACTAAAAACTTTTTACTTAAAAATACTGAAGATAAAACTAAAAGGTAGCTGAAATAATATAGTGGGACCCATAAATAGCACAAAAAAATACAGTGAGGTCCATGAATAGTAGTAAAAATAAACTAAATAGTAAAAAAAATTAAAATTTTAAGTTATGCCAAATGCACAGATAGTCTAATACTCTTTTTTTGGAATAAAAATGAGATATTCAGTACAGACTCATTGCGCCTATGTCATGTGACACCACAGTTACGGTGTAGTCTAATATCTTCTTAAAACATTTTTTCTTCAATCTATGTATCATAAGCATGCGTGTGTGAGAGGGTAAGGATAGAGATGGTGAAGTGAAACAACTTTTTTTATTTTAAATTAGAAGTTAGAAAGTGAAAACGCATTTGAGAATGTAATAAACTAATTTTCTTCCGAATTCATCATAGTTTTGACATTCAGACTAGTAACGATTAATTGAAAGGAGCTGCTTGACATTAGGAGGGATTAATGGATGCAGTATCCGTCAATTATTGATTAAATATAGAATTTTGGGCATGGGTAAATGTCTTGATAGGATAATAACAAAGACGAGCTCCACTGATTCAAAGTTTATTCAAAAAAGAGATCTGCCTTTGTCAATTTCTTACCAGCATGTGGACTTGTTTCATAAGTAGGTAATAGCCCAAATAATTAGGTTTCGGAGTCTCCTACTCATGCCAATTTACTGTAGAAAAGTACTAACTTGGAAAAAGAAGTAAGGGAAAAGTTTTTCTTTTAATTTTTTTGTTGTTGGTAAATCACTCTAATTATACAATTAGATATACTAATAAATCCTACTAACATACCCAATAATACTACATTATTGAACATACCCAACACTCCCATTGGACGTAATTCAACGGACGACATCATTTTTGTTTTCATTGTGCTTGAGTTTACAGTATGAATAGTGTTAATTTGACTGGATAGTTGAGAAATGTAAAAATTCTTAGAGCGTTCACATTACCTTTTTTTTTTTTTTTTTAAATAATATTTTTTTTAATTGGTAGCTAATATGGCTGAAAAAAAAAATCCCACACATAGTTCAATGTTAGGGGAGTGGTGTGCGGAAAAAAAAAACTATTTTAATATGATATATTGTAAAATAAAGAGTGAGATGTAGGGTATATTACAAAAGTATATAAATTAAGTAAAAATTTTGAATTTTTAAATAGGCAATATAGATTAAATAAATATATATATATATATATATAAGTGGGGATGCTCTACATTGGAAAACTTCTATCTACATTGGTTGGAAGCCACCTCCTCCGGGTTTTTACAAGCTTAATACTAATGGTTCAGCTTATGGGAATTCGGGTTATGCAAGTGCTTGTGGTATCATTTAAGACTCTAATTAAATAGGAAGTTTTTCTAGGAATATTGGCTCTACCCACCCCCTGGCAACTGAGTTATGGGGTCTTTAGGATGGCCTTGCTCTTGCATTAAAAATGTATTAGACTATCCTATCAAAAAAAAAAAAAAGTATTAGACTATGATGCAGTAATTATATAGGGATTTTTTTTTTTTTGCTTGAAAGGAAATGCATTAAAAACTAGAAAAAGCCTATTATAGAACACATCATTCAAATCTGAATGATAAAAACCTAACTATCATAAAACACAAAATCAGATAGGTTTGATTGACTCCTAACTATTAGCACATCAATTAGTAATGGTACTTTTTGTGATACTTTATATTATTATATATGTAGATATCACATACTATATAATAAAAGTTAGGCTTAGAAACCATGGTTGTGCTAAGTGGTTTCACCAAAATGAGAATTTTTTTAGATTTTAAAGAAAATAGATATAATTTTTTTTTTGTTCTTATCTTCTTCTCCTATAATTTTTTATTGTAGGTACTCAAGAATTCTTTGCCTTTGGCTTTGGCTTTTTTGGCTTGATTGCCTTGCCTTACCTTTGGCTTGAATTCTTTTGTCCCACATTGGAAAGATGTCTTTCCTCTTTCTACCTTATAAGCGATGAACCAATGGAGTAAGAGTACCACTAGTTTGGTTCTTGAGTACCTACAATTACAATCAAAATTCTTCATCTTATCATTTTATTATTAATTTATTTTTTACTATTTTTTTAATTAAATTATATTACTACACGGTCAAGAAAAACAACAACATTATTTCACTCATTTGTTCATATTTTTTAGAATAAAAAATAGATATATATATATTTTTTTTCTATCTTATAATTTATTTTTTCCCTTAATTGTTAATATCAACTTCTCTTTCTTTTTTATCTTTCCTCTTCAATTTATGAATTATCTAGAAATAAAATTTTGCAGTAATTTAGGTTCTTATCTTCAGTAATCAGTTTCACATTTTTTTTTTTTGTGTATAAATTATCAACAATTTTTTTTTTCATATTTTTCTTCAAGTATATCTACAACTTGAGATTAGAAAAAAAGATTTAAATTATAAATACTTTTGCTTCGCCTCCCTCAAACTCCTTATTCGGACTATGCTCTCTTTGTCATAGGTTATATTTTTTGTATTCTTAGTTTTTTTGTGTATATGTTTAGTTGGATGGTTCTGTTCTATGATGGGTTTTATTGATTTGTAAGTTTCAAGGTGTATTTGCAGCATGAGCATCCTAATCTAATGGAAGCTATAGTGGAAGCTGTGGAACCAGTGGCTTCTTTCACTTTTTTATTTATTTATTGAGAATATTTTTCACATTAAATTTCTATTGGTTATACGCTCTACCTCTTCTTTTGATAAAAAAATTATATGTTCTACATTTAACCATGTTATGATATTCACTTTAATTAAAATTATTTTTATGTTATAGATTATTCTAAAGCTTTGAAGCTCACATTATGAAATTTCAAGATCTTAAAGCTTTACCCTTCAACATGTTATCCTGAGTGCAAAGTCCACACAAATGCTATTTTATGATTATATCTATTTCATTGAAGATTGTATCTATTCTATTGAAACTTCAAGTGACTCTAGGTTTGGATGCTACTTTTTTTTTTTTTTTTTTTTACATGTGGATCTCATATTTATGCCACAGATTTTGATTATTCTTTTTTTTTTTTCATTTATTTAGTTGATCATTTGTTTTATTGATATTCGTAAATATTTAATTTTGTAAATTATTTATAAAAGGGTTGTACGAAACCAAACATGCATAAAGGCTTTTCCCCATTTTTATGAAGTCAAAAATGTTGCCAATACAGTGACACCCATTCGGCATGACAATGATTTCTTAGAATTATATATGTTAGCAGGATTGTAGAGAATGGAAGATAGAATTTAAGGTGAAAAAAACTTTTATATGAACATTACAATTTTGTTAGATTGGCAAAATAACACTTTAATTATTAGGAATCTAAATGATATATTGGTATTAATAATGTTTGATATTTTATAGTAATTGTTGTGGAATGCAGATGATTTTTTNTATGATGCAGTAATTATATAGGGATTTTTTTTTTTTGCTTGAAAGGAAATGCATTAAAAACTAGAAAAAGCCTATTATAGAACACATCATTCAAATCTGAATGATAAAAACCTAACTATCATAAAACACAAAATCAGATAGGTTTGATTGACTCCTAAACTATTAGCACATCAATTAGTAATGGTACTTTTTGTGATACTTTATATTATTATATATGTAGATATCACATACTATATAATAAAAGTTAGGCTTAGAAACCATGGTTGTGCTAAGTGGTTTCACCAAAATGAGAATTTTTTTAGATTTTTAAGAAAATAGATATAATTTTTTTTTTGTTCTTATCTTCTTCTCCTATAATTTTTTATTGTAGGTACTCAAGAATTCTTTGCCTTTGGCTTTGGCTTTTTTGGCTTGATTGCCTTGCCTTACCTTTGGCTTGAATTCTTTTGTCCCACATTGGAAAGATGTCTTTCCTCTTTCTACCTTATAAGCGATGAACCAATGGAGTAAGAGTACCACTAGTTTGGTTCTTGAGTACCTACAATTACAATCAAAATTCTTCATCTTATCATTTTATTATTAATTTATTTTTTACTATTTTTTTAATTAAATTATATTACTACACGGTCAAGAAAAACAACAACATTATTTCACTCATTTGTTCATATTTTTTAGAATAAAAAATAGATATAATATATTTTTTTTTCTATCTTATTTTTTCCCTTAATTGTTAATATCAACTTCTCTTTCTTTTTATCTTTCCTCTTCAATTTATGAATTATCTAGAAATAAATTTTGCAGTAATTTAGGTTCTTATCTTCAGTAATCAGTTTCACATTTTTTTTTTTTGTGTATAAATTATCAACAATTTTTTTTTCATATTTTTCTTCAAGTATATCTACAACTTGAGATTAGAAAAAAAGATTTAAATTATAAATACTTTTGCTTCGCCTCCCTCAAACTCCTTATTCGGACTATGCTCTCTTTGTCATAGGTTATATTTTTTGTATTCTTAGTTTTTTTGTGTATATGTTTAGTTGGATGGTTCTGTTCTATGATGGGTTTTATTGATTTGTAAGTTTCAAGGTGTATTTGCAGCATGAGCATCCTAATCTAATGGAAGCTATAGTGGAAGCTGTGGAACCAGTGGCTTCTTTCACTTTTTTATTTATTTATTGAGAATATTTTTCACATTAAATTTCTATTGGTTATACGCTCTACCTCTTCTTTTGATAAAAAAATTATATGTTCTACATTTAACCATGTTATGATATTCACTTTAATTAAAATTATTTTTATGTTATAGATTATTCTAAAGCTTTGAAGCTCACATTATGAAATTTCAAGATCTTAAAGCTTTACCCTTCAACATGTTATCCTGAGTGCAAAGTCCACACAAATGCTATTTTATGATTATATCTATTTCATTGAAGATTGTATCTATTCTATTGAAACTTCAAGTGACTCTAGGTTTGGATGCTATTTTTTTTTTTTTTTTTTTTTACATGTGGATCTCATATTTATGCCACAGATTTTGATTATTCTTTTTTTTTTTTCATTTATTTAGTTGATCATTTGTTTTATTGATATTCGTAAATATTTAATTTTGTAAATTATTTATAAAAGGGTTGTACGAAACCAAACATGCATAAAGGCTTTTCCCCATTTTTATGAAGTCAAAAATGTTGCCAATACAGTGACACCCATTCGGCATGACAATGATTTCTTAGAATTATATATGTTAGCAGGATTGTAGAGAATGGAAGATAGAATTTAAGGTGAAAAAAACTTTTATATGAACATTACAATTTTGTTAGATTGGCAAAATAACACTTTAATTATTAGGAATCTAAATGATATATTGGTATTAATAATGTTTGATATTTTATAGTAATTGTTGTGGAATGCAGATGATTTTTTTTTTACTAAAGCATGTGACGATCTCATATTTAGTCATCTCAAGCAACTTCACTTCACACATAAGGTTATCACTTATTCTTTCTTTGCTTACATGATGGTCAAGAAAATAGTGCTCATAAGCCTCTAATGATTCTATCTCCTAGAAATGCTTATTTCTTTTTTCAAAATTTTCACTTCAAAATAAAGTATTTTGGTCATAGGTGTCATTGGTATAGCTCATTTTAAGAAAAAAATACAACAAGAGAGTATATGCGACTTACCCTAACACACGCGGAGAAGAGAGTGAAAATGCAAAAGCCAAAAATAAGAGATAATAGACTAGCGGTCTTTGATTGCAGATCCATTTGGATAGTAAAAGAATCTCAATTATTCAATACTCTTGACATACAATTATAATAATAGGTCATACTACTGTATGCATAAAAATAGTTTACACTCTCATTAACTATTAAAATAATTATCGTAAATCAAACTTTTTTACTAAGAATTTACTATAAATAATTATATATTTCCTAAATTATAAAAATATAAAATTTTACTTCACTTAAAATTAGATTAGTAAGAGTTTCAAATAATATTTATTTTGATTATATATCATCATTTTATGTTTTAATATGTAGAATTTATATATTATAGACCGTGTTTATACAAAGTGACCTAATATATGTTTATATGTCGTAATATTAATTAGTTTTATCATGTGACTTACTAATTATTAATATAGTTTTAATTTTTTACATATATCTTTTCAATTAAATCGTGCATCGCATGGGTATAATATTAGTTTTTTTTTTTTTTTTTTTTTGTTGGGATATAATACTAGTTATTATATATGTAATTTGAATCTCACATTCTCCTCAGTTTCTCTTCTTTTTTTTTTTTCTTTTTTTTTCTTTTATGGCTATCTACTTGTGAATCTTGTGATATATAGTGTGCTCTCAAAAAATTGAAAAAAAAAAAAAAAAGTTTGTATGGTCACAAAAAATAAACGTGGTTGAGGTGAGAGCAATAATAATGGGAATAGAGAGAGTTGTATTTAATCCTTTCACGGAAATACGGGAGATTTGGTATTAAAACCCGTTTTGTATATCCTCGAACGCATCAATCAATCCCAGTGCGTGTGACGGGACAACAATGCCCGGTGGTTCCCCAGAAATGGAATTATCAATTATATGAATTTGAAGCGCGCGCACACACATAAATATATTATATATATATATATATTTAGAAAATAACGAAAACACCCTTTAACGTATTGTCATTATCCTAAAGCCTCATACGTGCAGGTCACCGCCCCACCAGCTAGCCCCACGCTGCAACAATTTTTTTTTTTTTTTTTTATAATGTAAATGATGATTTTCTATTTAAAAAGAAGAAGGAAAAAAAAAAAAAAAAACGTACGACAAGGGCATTCAAGTAACACACAACTTCTATCTGATCTAGTGATTTTGGCATTAAAAGGCATTAAATTTTAATGGACACAAAGCGGGCCGTACCGTAACTTCATATAGACATTGGTGCTTGACTTGCAATTTGCAAAGATGAATAATTGAATCTGTCACATGTCTTTCTGAAGTGCTTATTATAACTTAGAATTGCTCTGAGGCTCACAAACCTCCCGTACTCAGAGACTTCATATTTGGGCGTCATCAAATTCACACTCATAATATCTCACCAACTTGTCTCAGTTTTTATTTTCAAATAATCTAATTTTTAACTCTTTGAAAAGTTAATTTTTAACTTTTTGTTGCATATTTAATCATGGTTATAAAAATCGAAACGGTGAAAAAAGGGAGAAAGATTCCGATTTTCGATTTTTAAAACTATAAATTTAACATATGACCAAAAAATTATATATCACCCTCCCAGAAAATAAAAAAAAGTTTGTGCAAACATTTTTTTTTTATTCTTTGGCATGGCAATTTGGTAACATCCAAGTTGGCGTGCTTGGAAGATGACTAATTTTGTTTTAATCATCATCAAATGGGATTACATATGGCCAAATTTTGTTAGATTGAAAAGTCCAAGTGAAAGAAAACAATATTAGTGGGATTTGTCCTAATTCGTGTTGATTGCCTTTCATTCATTATTCTTTTTTTCTTTTCTTTTTTAAGTCAAACGTAGACTCTTCTTGATTGACACAAAGCCCACTCCCAAAAAAAGTTCAAATCATCCATTTACACAATTTTTTTTTTAAATTTTTTTTTTATGGATAGGCCTTTTCTTTTCTTTTCTCTCTCTCTCTCTTTTTTTTTTTTTTCTTTTTTTTCTCTTAAAACATATTATCTCTCTTCTTCTTTTTTTTCTTTTCTTTTTTCTCTTAAATCATCCTTTTATTATTCTTAATGCTCACTCCTAAAGTGTTTATGTACTAGATATATATTGCCAACAAATGAAAACAAAAAAGTATACTTTTGTCCCCTAAAAAAAAAAAAAAAAAACTCTTGGAGTATTATTTTTCCCTGGTAAGTAGAGGCTCATCCTGTCATATTAGTATATTATATTCTATAATCATTGAAGTTGCACCATATATATATATATATAATCGTGTGTTGTATTATAAGAACATTTAAGTTATTAATATAGTTTCTTTTAAGTAAATTTCTATTATCAAAATTTCAAGAAATTTAAAAATATGAATTTAATTAAAATTTTGATACCAAATTTTGATAATTTAAAAAAAAATTATTATTTATTTTATTCAATATTATTTTACACGTAGTACATTGTGCTTTTGCCATATAATGGACCATAAGTTTAAAAATTATTAAGATAATTTATTTTATTTTTTTGTCCCCATTAAAAAAAAAAAAAAAAAAGCTATTTTGATTAACACTCAATAACCAAAAGTTTCAAGAAATTCAAAAAGAGTTTATTATTTATTTTAAAATATTCATTGTTGTTTTTGTAATAAAAACTTAGTTTTGCCTAATATGTTTGTGAACTTGCTTAATACGCAGACTAGATCTGTTTATTGTTCGATTTCACTTATATTATTTTGAATTATTTTTAAACTACATATTACTTTTTAGGTACATTATACAGGTAAAATTTAAGGATGTATACAACAATGACACATGTCATTTTCTCCACAAATAAAATGATGTCATATGTCATGTGGCATTGGATGCAATCAAACTACCTTGTTCGAAGAAGTAGATTTATAGTTTCCCATACCAATTAACGCAGATCGAGATGAGATTTTCCATTGTTTATAATTATCTTAATTAGGTACTAAGGCTGGAGATCTTACATTGATCCTGCCTTGGTGCGTGACCAAGATGTACTGGCATGCAATTCCAATTAGGTGGCCTAATTGTACCCAAAGCCTTACGAGATCTATGAGATGTAGGGTTCAAAGCCTGTAGCCAACATTTTGGGGCCACACCAATTGTGTGGAACAGGGGAATTACACTCATTCAAGAGAATAGTCAACTAGATATATAAATTAAATAATAACAGCGACAATATTTAGGGATCCATTCTTATCTCTGTTATTCGTGTAGTTTGTGGTTAGAGATAGAATTATGTTGTCTTAACATGGGACTTTCTTTTAATAAGTTAACTAGTATGTAACCTCGTGCTAACGCACAGAACTGGTTAATTGTAATGATGCTATTAGCCAATTTTTTTGTTTTTGTTTTTTTTTTTGGGTTTATCACACAGATGATAGAATTAAATCAAACAATGAAAAATATATATTGCATTTTATTATTTAAGTAATGCTATTGGTTTTTTTTTTAATTTTTTTTTATCATACATAGAATAGCATTAGATAAAACAATGAATAATAAAAAATAAAAAAAAGAATATTGCATTTTATTATTTAAGTGATGCTACAGTGAAGAAAAAAAAAAGAATTTTGCATTTTATTATTTAAAATATATAGAGGGACATTAAAAAATAAAAACTGATCATTAAGCTTGGAATCTTCTTAGAGGCGTCAATGAAGCGCTAATGTATAAGAGTGTGAAGTAAGGAAGAGTGGGATTGAACATTATGTTTGAACTCGGCCTTGCTCTGAGAAATCCATAAGGAAGAGGAGAGGGTAGTGTGTGGATCTAGTTAGTAGAGGTTGAGAGAGGAGGAGACATGGCATGACGATATGGAATTAGGAGAATATGATATTTTACTTTTATAGTATTTCTCGTTGGACTCATTGGTTCTGGTTGTGGGATTAGAAGAGCTCCGACTCTATTGAGATCACCCATAAAAGTGTGCAGGTGAGATATTCTTGCTTAGGCCAATGAGTATTATCATTGTGGTTTTCTTGACTTCTATGTTAAATGTTAATGTATCATTTGTTTGTGCACAAAAATTAGAAAATTTAAATAAGATACATGACACAAAATTGGAGTCTAATTTATAATCTCCATAAAAGTGTGCAGGTAAGATGTTCTTGCTTAGGCTAATGAGCATTATCATTGTGATTTTCTTGGCTTCCGTGTTAAATGTTAATGTATCATTTATTTAGGCATAAAAATTAAAAAAATTAGATAAGATACATGACACAAAATTGGAGTCAAATTTATAATCTAATTAGATTTTTTTTTTTTTTGAGTTTTGGTTAGGACAAGTGGCGCAAAATTAAGAATCCAATTGAAATCTAATTGGATTTTCTCTCTGCTTCACCTATTATTATATATAGATGTGGAAAGTTATTAAAAATATGTAAAAAATGATGTTAATGGTAGATTCGGATAAAAACTAGTAATATATTATCACTTGAGTTTTGTTGTGAAAAACATTATGAACATAAAAGTTGCTCATAAATTAAAACATCATATTATATATATATATATATATATTGCTGGAAATAACATTTGCCGTTGCTCTCCACATAATAATGATTAAAGAAGTCCATTCGGTTTCAACCTATGTCATTATTTGAGCAAGATTCATTTTTGGCCATAGAAATAAGAACCGCTTTTTCCTTTTTCATTTTTAATGGTCATCACAAATTTGCAATTTGACCTCTAGCACATTTTGAAATTTAGGGTCAATTAGGTAATGTTATTCTAGTAACGTTATTTGTAGTTATTAGAAATATGTATGAATAAAAAGTGTGTGAAAATACGTAAAATATTATTTAAAAACTGCTCAAAATCCTATACCAAACGGCCCCTTAATGATTAAGTGACAATTTATTCTTCAGCCATGACTTACTTAGAGCCCATTAAAATAATATAATCCATAAAAAAAGTGATATCTATCCCTCCAATCCAAAAATTATATTATACATCAAATATATGAATACCTCTTCTCACAGTATTAGTTTTTTTTTTTTTTTTTTTAAATCCAAAGCTTTGTAGAAGAGACTAAAAATGAATGAAGTGAAAGCCGAAAGGATCTTCAATGAATTTAAAAGGGCCCATTAACTTTGAGTGGCACAAACGAAAGCCTTAGAGCATAAACAAATGTTGAGGCCCTTCTATATATTCTTGTGGCTTTTCCACCTCTCACTCAGTTCACAAACAACTTAGCCCAAACCTGGCCCCTCAGACAAATTAATATCAATGCTATGGTTGATAGCATATTGGTCCTAACTAGTCACTTCAATACAGCCTTTTTGGGTATGTACTAGACAATTATATATATATATATATATATATTGCATTTGTGTGTGTGTGAGAGAGAGAGAGAGAGAGAGAGAGATGGATGTGACACGTGTTTCATCACTTTGGGGGTACTTAGGTTGAAATATTATAGCTTTATTAATTGTGTTTATATGGTAGGCGTAAGCACAATAATTTGGGGGAATGTGGCTTTAAGCCTTTAACATGATTTGGAACATGACAATTTATGTTTATTTAAATTTAGTACCTTTATGGCTTTATTATCTAGAGTCCAGGCCTTTCTTAAAATAATGGTGATCATAATTGAATTGTTAAGAGAGTGCTGGCACTGGCAGACAGCAACTTCAATAATTTAATGTGGCACATGTGTTATGGATATCATTTAAGAACAACGCGTACAGGATTTTATTAAATTCCTTTCACCCAAGTACTGTAGAGTCCATTTAATAAATGAGATAACTCTGACTTTAATAAGAGAGGCTAGTTGTCTCATTTAATAAGATATCTCATTTAATAAAAAAAGTTAGTTGTCCAAATTTTATTGGTGGAGCATGAAGTGGAGCACAATTGATGAGACAGAGGATTTGGACTCAGTACTGTAGATAAATGGACATGACTAAACCCGAATTTTTAGCTGTCTTATTAAGATGCCACGTCACAAATAATCAAGATAAGAATTCCAAATAGTATAATATTAAGTGGTATTGTTGGGTTCTTTGGAGAAGGAGAATTTAGATTCAAATTCATCCTCTCTCTAATAATTAAAAAAAAAAAAAAATCAAGTGAGTCTAAATTTATCTGGACTTATTCAGCCAAAAATAAAAATCATCCTAACAAGACGAGACAAAATTATTCCAATCAGATACCCTTTGAAGAACATATGCATGAACGGAAATTAGATTTATATGATCATACAATTAAAATACTCAATATCAATCTACTAGATATTTAAAAAGGTTTATTTATTTATTATTATTAAATTTTGATTTTACTTGATACATTTGGCTAACAACAAAAACGATATTATATGGGTCAAATATCTTCCATGATCAGAAAGAAAATGGTTAAATACTTGACTTGATAAATCCGCGAGATAACAAAGTGGACTTGGGCATCATCCCGATCTCTATCTAGTTAATTCAATAATTTGCTTTTTAGTCTTGTTTTAGTGATGGGTGGTTGGTACGGTTCATCTGGCAAATAAATTGAGCCACGTGAGATTGTTAAAAAGAAAAAAAAAAAAAAATAGGGCGTCATGAAAGTACAAATTTTGTGCAGCAAATTTGTGTTGAGTAACGCCTGGGACACAATAAAATTTCATAACACTCACAAATCGATATTAAAAAAAAAAAATTTCAAATTTTGGCAAGCTCATATGTGATATGATAAGTTATGAAATTATTGTGAATTTTTACTTATGTTATGCCTTTCTATTTAAGCAATTTAAATAAAGGCGCAACCTTTTTTTATCATATGGGCCCTTAGACAAAGGACAACACGAGATTTTTGTAAGCGTGGGTGGGACAAAGTCTTATTCAGCTTTTGATATAAGCTTTCAAAATCTACAGTGTGTTTGAATTGGACTTTGGTGGAATTATGCTCGACAAACCTTTTTCTTTTTGGTCTGTTAATACGGTGATTTGTAGATGAAGCAAAGACACACATAACCACATTTTTCTACATAAGTAAGAGAGAATGTCCAAAAGGGCTAACAACCAAAAGCTTCATTTGTGGTTGTTGTCATTTAAGACATTTTAGGCCCCTCCTTAAGATAAGTACGTAATCTTTTGTGAATCTTTGTGTGTTTTTTTTGTGCATTGAAAATTTGGTTGGCAAACAGCAAGATACTGTTAGCAAGCCATAATGTTTAGCTACTTTGCAACTTACTTTTTTGGGTCAAGATAGATTGAGGCTGATTAATAAATTCAATTATTCAAGTTGATTAATTAAATTAAATTATATGCAAATTGTTGAGACACCAATAAAGCACCAATTAAACTAAGTGCAGCGGAAATTAAATTGACACGATGATTTATTGATAAATGAAGAAAATCTCTTGCACGACAAAAACTCTACCGGATGAATTTAAGGTCACACCACTCCTAAGAATCAAAATACCAACTTACAGTTGAATCTTCACTCCAATACCCAATTGGACTTAATCTTGTAACAACATTTTTCCTTTGTTGCATAAATCGCCAATCTGTAACTAACTCCTTTGCATGGATCCATGTACGTCACTAACTCCAGCAACTTGAATGATTGTTATTGGCTGCAAAGTTCTTTACTTCATAAATGATGAAGATCATGAAGTACTTGGTTACAAAATCCTAAGGCGTACAAACGCAGTAGCTTCACACAAAGTATATGAGTTTTAGATCTCTATTTCCGTACTTGATGACTTTTAAAACAAGCCTTATATATGACTATGGTTATGAAAAAAGAATCCCTAATCAAACAAATCAATCATGGGCCGAATTTCAAATCTAGAAGTTCTGAAATCGTAGATCTCGATAGATCAAGCTTGTGTCGAGCTTCTCCATTAATCATCAATAGCAGTATTTGTCGAGTTTGTGTCGAGATTTAATGAAATAGCTTTTCTTCATTTGTTTCTTGGATCAATCTTCCTGTCTTTAATGAAACCACTTGATATGTTTGAATAACATACTTCTTGGTACATTAAACGCAACTTAGATCTAACCAATTATAAATAAAGTGCGTTTTATCAAAAAATTAGCTAATTACATAGAAAATATGATCCGAACATACTTGTCTTTGTGTCCAAATAGGAAATAAGCATTTTTTTTGAAGATCTTCTCAAATTACTATTTAGATATGGTTCCCTCGACATGGAAGA